>NW_023339740.1:23314485-23315008 GCF_004916995.1 Morone saxatilis | reverse complement strand
TCAGTTTTAAAATAACGGACTTTTTCCCCTCCAACATACCAGTGACATGTCCAGCTGTTAACGTTAACACTTGTTTTTCGAAGTAACGTTAATACATACATTTTCGGTAAACACGTAAACGTTTGAACGTTGAGCTTTGCCATAAAATGCAGATTTATGAGTGAAAGAGACATTTAACTTGGTGTAAATAACTTTGTTTTCTGCTTTACGGACATTTATTAACGTTAATTCCTGTATTTAGTTTTGACGCGACCGTTTGTTGATTTGAAACCGTTGGCGTTGAACCACAGAACGTTCATTCAGTCTACAGTTCAATCACGGATAGTCGTGATTTAGCGTTAACAATAAGTTGAAGTGGAAAAAAAGGAGAATAAATGTGTGTTGTGGCCACAGACAGCATAAATATAACATAAATATTATGTACACAGATATATGGCACAGATAAAGTAACTTTTATCTACATGCTAAGCTGTCTCTATGCAAATTTATTATTGAGCGTCACGTGGCTCGTTGGTCTAGGGGT
>NW_023339740.1:23293461-23314460 GCF_004916995.1 Morone saxatilis | reverse complement strand
CGAGAGGTCCCGGGTTCAAATCCCGGACGAGCCCTCCTTTTCTAATTTTCAGAATACACTTTCTTTTCAAGTATCATTCGTGGGATTGGTACAGGTCGGAAGTAACCCTCACTGTACATGAATGTGGAATCAACAGTAGACAAATAAGTAGTTATGTGTTCAGATAAAATAATAATTAACCCCATAACTTACATACATAGTTTCCCCTTATATTTTCCATTAAGTAACTTTAAGTTTGTTAAAACTTTTGTCTCTTACGTCTACTCGAAAATCTGTGATTTGTTTTTATCAATGTTTGACTGCAAACCAAGCAAGGCTTGTGCTGACTGACACCAATTTATTCTTTGACACTGCCTGTTAATGGGTATTTATTAAGTACACATGTAAAATGATAATAATAATATAAATAATACTTATAACAAACTTAATATATAGCACTTTTCATTCACAAAATCTTATAGTAATTTATATTAAGAGAAATTAGTGTAAATGAAATAAAAGGCTATTGAAACGAGTTACTACTTTAAAATACATCCAAAAAGATACAGGCAACTAGCTACATAAATACCATAAAACAATAAACAAATGAGACTGGTTCTGAAATGATGAGTCTATTAATGGATTATTCAGTAAAACAACAATTCTGATAATAAATTAAGTCGTTAACAAAGTAAAAATGCCAAACATTTGCTTTCCAGCTTCTCAAATGTGATTTTCACTTTTTTATGACATGTTATAGATTTAGATGTTTATGCATTAAATCAAATAATACCTTAATTTCAGAGAGAAATAATGTACTTTATTTGACAGTTACTATAGTATATAGTGTTTTTTTAATAAAAACACATGATCTGCTTTTAAAATGTGATGCATAGATTGTATTAATCACAATTATAGATAGTTATAGTTGCCCCACCTTTACTGACTACAGTATTAAATCTCACTTAAACCCTAATTGTGTAATAATATGACATATATTATGATAAAACAGTATGAAATTGATCATTATTTTAAAGTATGTACCTTTACTTTTGATGCCTTGGTACATTTTGCTAATAATATTTATGAACTTCTGACCAGTGTGCTCATTCTCCTCAATACCCACCAGAGGGCACAATTTACTAAACAATTTTTACTGCATTCAGCAAAATTCATGGCTTGTTGGTGTCTTATGGATGTACCCTCTGCTTACATTTAAGTTTTCATTTATTTTTCTAAGATTTCAGTTACTTATCTAGTTTAGTTAAAGCTGCATGCTGCAATGAGAATACAATCAGTGTTAGAAACATCTCCTCAGTCACCACAACAACAACACACGGTAGGGCAGAGAAGTGTTCACCATATAAGAGAGCATAAATAATAAGTTATGAATACATATATTACTGTAATTATCTGTGTCTACGTCATATTTTGTTACTTGTGGTACCTGTGCCATGTTCTAACCATGTCCTTGATCCTACTTGAAAGTAACGTACTTGCACAAGAGTACCAAGGAACTATGAGAACGAGTGAGATTCCCTGGCACACATTTTTATGTCTTCTCAAGAAGAGAAGTGTTTTTATTTTCACAGCTTGTTTTACTTGTATAAGTAAGCCATCCCTTCACCCCTCCATCCTTCATTTGACTGTACTCCTTTCATGGTCAAACTGCCTATCCCAGTACGCAGTTAGAGACAAGCATGTGGGAGAACATACAAAGTTCACACAGAAAAGGTTTGGTTCACCACATACTTTTTTCATGTTGGCAAGGCAATAAGGGACACCAAGTGAAAACATCTGTTTTCACTTTGAAGTCTCTTTGGTTTAGACAGTCATAAACACTACCCCCCTCCCCCCGCATTAAATCAATTAGAGTTATGAGATATGTGATGGTTTTTTTGGTATGTGTACCATTTCTAGGCTTTATTCGGTCATAAACTCCCCCAGTCTCACTACTGGAATCAATATTTGTGAATTTCAACAGTAGATGTGCTCCTACTTCACCTGTTAATCAACCTCCCCACATTCCCACGCATCCTGGAAATTGTAGAGACTAGTTTTCCGGTCTTGGAAACACCTGGAAATTGATCAAAATGACATATCCTGGAAATAATCTAGTTTTTTTTTTTTAAATTTTATTGTATTTTAGACCTTCACTCAGACTGACGCCTAAGATTGCCTACATATTTTGTTTCAAAGTTCACTGTTGGATTTCTGCACGTTACACTTTAAAGCGGGTTTACCAGACGTGGAACAATATTTTTGGCGTCAAGTTTATTTTTTCTGCAGCCGCGAGCAGAATTCCTATTAAAGTCCAGTGTAAAAATCTTTTATTGTTGTGGTTAATAACTACATGCACAGCAATGTTAATTGTACATGCAACAAACATTCTTCTTCTTTTAAGTGGCTACTAGGTCAGAAGATGAATTTTATGTAAAATATAATAAATTCTACTTACTTTGAACTGTTACTTATTGCCTGTGGCCAAATTAGAGGAAACTGTAGTAAACTAGTGAATTCATTAGAGAGTACACAGTGTCTCAAGTGCTCCCCACCTACCTGTCATTGACACCCTTAATCATTAAAGAAGGAGGAATAAAAATAGAGTTAAACGTGTAACTAGGCCAGTAAACACTGCTAAATTATATGACTGGAAACCTGGAAAATGTCATGGAAAGGTCCTGGAAAATGATTTATTAAAAAGTTGGCACAAACATTGTCTCCAGCTGACTCATTTTACAATAAAATTCAATGCAATCCATTTACACTTTCAAAATAAAGCTTGCTGAGATCGCAGTTTGGTTAGGTTTAGGCATCAAAACTACTTGGTTAGGTTTAGGAAAAGATCATCAGTTAAGTTACATACCTGACAGAAGTTAAGTAACTTAAAATCAGAGTTAGTTTTAGTTTCACACAGGCCTGAAAATCCTGTGTTTGACCCATTTGTCCACTGCATTCCTTTTTCTACATGGACTTTGTCGCTCTTTACACTACGCTGTTTCTCAGTTACAAACTGGAAAAACATGCTGGCTGTCAGTTTCAGATTAGGTTTGAGGTGTGAATTCTTGCATCATCCTTTACTTTATATTTCCAACGCTTAGTTTTAAAAAAGTTAACACAATTTTGTGGCTTTGAGAGGCAGTGAGGCACATAATCACCTTAGTGGACAACAGATCACTGATTGGTTTCAGCATGTATCTTCAGTAGATGTTTACCCAGATATTTAAAACCTTTGTACCAAAAGCGGAGCACATGAGATACAGTTGAAGGTAGTCTGTCTGGCTGTTTGAGACTTTTGTTAGTCCTGGCTTAAAAGCTGCCTGAAACTGACACAGAAAGACCTTTGACAGTCTAAAAATCAGTTAAATTTAAATGTACAGGTTTACTCTGATCTATTGTGCTTGTCGGCTCACTGAAGAGGCTCCGCTACACTAAATGAAACTGAATCTTCATTAGTATCATTGATGATTACTCTACTATTTCATGTCAAAAGTGGTGTAAAAATGGTCTATTTGTGGGTTGCATGTTGCATGTGATGTAAATTTGAGGTTTTCCCACAAATGTTCCTAATTTCTCACTACACTACTTTCAAGAGTAAAATATCCAGTGAATGAGCAATGAGCAATTTCATTAATTCGTCAGTTAGCTTGCAATCACACTCAACCGTGCAACCTCTAAATTAATATGAAATTATTGCTCTAAGCTTCAGCGTTTAACCTTCACTCTCCAGTCAGATCTTGATAGGGCTGTAACTAATCATTTCTTTCATGATTGATTTATCTGCTGATTATTTTCTCCACTAATCAGTTAACAGTTTGGCCTGTGAAGCACAGGAAAAGAGAAAAATTCATGTGTGTGTCGGTGAAGAAGTTTGCAGAGGTCAATGTTTCTTCAGGAAAACAGTCCAAAACTTAAAAATATTTAATTTAATCAATGATAAAAAAATAACTAATCTAAACTAAAAAGTATATAGTAAATCGATAGTATATGACAATTATTTTACCTCTTAGCAATTATAGTGACACTAATATTCTGTAAAATCAATTCAATCAATCAAAAATAACGCATCGTAATACATTGTTTTTTCTGAGATGATTATGGAAGTAGCTAACGAGTGAGCCATCTTGTTTCCTTCTCGTCTCTGCTGAAAGCTTCACATGCACAGTATCGATCGGGCAGGATGTACTGCAGCGTGAGCACACACGGTATCTGTTCACTTTCCAACATAAAGCCAATCATATTGTGTTAATGTGTTATGCCTTCTGTAATGTCTATATACTATATCCTCCTTATTTTGGAGAGATTAAATTGAGATTAAAGTTAGAAAAATGACTCCTCAATTGAAATTGAAATGCGACCCAGTTCATCCAATAATGTATCACGGAAATTGACATGACAAACAAACGTCCTTCACCCTATCAAGGATTGGCATGAGTGTTTTATTTGCCCTGGGGAGACATCCGGTTTCTGGGATTTCACATTTTCAACAAGAAAAAGAAACATTTGTATTCCCTGGAACGCCACCCAAATTCTCCTAGTGCAAACAGTTGTTCCCCTTTCCTGCATAGTTCTCAATAAGAGATGTTTTTTTTCCCAGACCACGATGTGGCTGGGAGGAGATCTGAGATATCATAAGAACACACCCGTCCAGAAAAGTGAGACAGAGAGCTTATTTGTGTTTAACCTGAGCTGAACCCACCAATGAGACAAAAGTCAGTTTTAAGGAGAATGAGGAAGGAGGTCTTATCTCAGTTTTATCTCAGTTTTATCTCAGTAACACTTCATAAAAAGAGTAGAATTCATATACTTACCGGAAAGTTATCTTTTACCCATGATGATAATGCAGGATGATGTCATGAATCATGAATTTGTGTTGCTCACCATCAACGTAGGATAAAGTGACTAGCACTTAATGTGAGCAGTTCACAATTTATAGATCATCAGTTAACGAAAGTTCATTCACAGTTACTCCTTAAATTCATTTAGATGTGATCATATTAGCTGGATTTTGGTTAGACAAAAGTTTATTTATGTTACAGTATTTATGTTTATTATGTAAACATCTGATGTCAAGTTTGATTTAAATAAATAGCTTTATATTTCTATGAGGACACGTACTGTTCTGCTTTCAGAGAAGCTGAGCAAATATCCAGTTAACTTGATCTTATATCAGGTAATGTAAGAATTAACTTTGAATTACCATTCTTCAACTAAAAAGTATGCTGTATTAGCTATTTGCAGTTTCTGTTTATCACAGGTTTACTTTTTACTGACAAAAACGAAAGAACAAGGAACAAGATTTTTGAATCAAATTCAACATCAGCATATTTCACATCCTCATGTCCAGGGTAGGAAAGGTCACTTTTTCTGTGACTCAGAACATATCCTCAATTTTTAGCCATGTCAAATAATTTCCATTGCAGATAACTTAATACAAATTAAGATTTAAAAGCGTACGTACTTTGGTGCCACAACCCAACCATGGTTCTTATCTTTGAAAAAGTATTTCTAGGCTCTATCGTTTCTTCTCTCTGTATATTCACAATCATTCTGTCTCACTGTCTGGTTCTGTTTCCTTCCCTCCCCCCTTTCTTCAGTAATCAATGGTTAATCCTGTTTTATATCAGTATTTATAAGCAGAGGATTTCCCTTCTGATTACCTTCTGATTATAAACATGTTTTTTAATGGCCTTTTACTTTCCAATACACTCACTTGGAGAGATAAAGACGAAGAAACACTTTGTGAAATTGTGTTGATAGGAGAGACAAAGGCTTGATGAAGTCTATAAAAACTGTAATCTTGCACTGTCCACAAGAATTACATCTTGATGGGCCAATTGGTTGAATACAAGCAAATGTCTGAAAACTGTTTGCTTTTGTTGGTGGATCCAGTCAGTCGAGGGGAAGAATGTATATATAATCATTGACCCTTAAGGTTTGTTTAGGAACAAGTGGATCCCAACAGTCACTCATTACCAAACATCAAAGAGTCCTCTGTTTCAGCAGAATTTCAAGCAGCTATTCACATGCTGCCATCTTGAATAAGCAAATCGAAGCTGTCTGCTCTAACGGAGAGCAACTGGACCTTCTGCTAATTGCCATGTAACGAGGCAAAGGCCCCTAATATTGTTTTTTAATTGGGTGCATTAACAACAGTAGCAGCCTGTGGGGGAAAGGATTAGGGTTCAGCAATCAGGTTAATTGGAAATTAACTATACTTGGCAAGTAATTCTCATCAGATGAATACAGCAGTTTTTGGGACATCAGCCAAAGTATGACACGCTGCTGCATCCGGCTCTGCTGCAACAAATCTAAAAGCTACCGATCCAGATTGTGACATGTAATTATGTAAAGAGGAAAAACAGAGATGTTGAGGGGAACGCTGGATGATTGGTTTTCGAGGAGTGCCAGTCTCTTGGGAATTGCTGAATTTGATCAATTCATAGAGGAGATCAATGTTGAGTCATGAGGAAAAACATTCTGTGACTTCTGTGAAACTACCTTGCTGCTTCGGTCCAATTCACAATCTCGTGTGCGAGATTAAAAAGATGTTGTCCTCTTTTAGTTTATCCTCTCTACAAACCCCAGAAGGATTGTTACGGTAAAGCTGGATGAAACCAAAAGGTCACCTCATCTACACCGGATAAAACCACTAATCCACAACCTACGATATGTTCACTCGATTGTTTTTAAGTCATACAATAGCTGAAGACGAAACGTGAGGGTGTTGTTTTTCCAGCAGGCATTGACTTAACCATCGCCTGCCCTATCATGTAGAATAGCTGTTGTGGAAAAACATCATAGTCCACCTGTACAGTGGAGTTTAGTAGATGTTGTGAACTTCTGACTACAGGAAACTCATGTTTCTGCATCTGTGATAGCAAATGTTCCCTGGCCTCAGATACAGAACATTAGGTTTCTGTCTGTCCTGGTTAATCTACTGCAGTGACTGCTTTTTGTTTTCAAAAAGCTCTTGCCAACGGGGCTTTTCAAGGTAGGAAGGGGGGGCAGCGCAACGTTGACTGTATGGATCAAGGCACTGGGTAGGGGGAGGTTAGGGAGGGCCAAACAGAGAGGGCAAAGGGGATATGTGAGAGCCAGAAGACTACAAAAGAGCTCTCCTTCATTTCAAAGCTTTCTCCTCAGGAAAGAGAAGACCTTGTATGGATTTAAATTTACTGATCAACATTGTCAAGATATTCTAGTCCATCATAATGGTTTTATTCTAACAACTGTTTCCCAGAATACATAACAGTTTTGGCTTTTATTACTTGTTGTCATCAGTTTGTGGAAGGGGAATAAGAGGTTAAGTTCCCTTATCTGGAACCCAAATTGCCCAAATGTGGAAACATTTTCCTACAACACATTTTTTCTTAAACTGCCAATATCAGGAAATTCTAACTTTACTGAACAGTAAGTTGAACCCTGTTGAGAGCACTTTGAAGATAATACAAAGCAGATTCATCTTTGAAAACAACTCCCCGTAACCAAAAGAGTTTTGATTTAAAAACGACTTCAATCCAATTGAATTCAAAGTCGCACACAGACTTTGTCTGTCTAAAGTCCAAATCTCACAGACATATCCAGCGGTTGATGATTATTGTAATATATGTAAAAACTCACCTGCAACACTAGCTCAATCATTGTGGATTTGACCGAGGCTCTCAGGTTACTGGCCCTCCATTTCTGATGCCCTGTCCAACGTACTTGAAAGACCAATAGATCCATATCCTCTTACAGCCATTTTTGTTGTCCAATATGATGAAGATCAACTTCCTAGGGCATAATCGCTTATGTCATTCTTTTAGCCAGAAGGCTCATTTTACTCAGTTAGAAGCAGACTATTTCTCCATCCACACCAGTGATAGCTATGGCAGGAAGCATGTTTTCAGGTTGTGAACGTGACATCTCAGGTACACCTCAGTTTTTTCAAACCGGGCACAGGCATACACTTGGACCAAAGGACGAACTGATAACAATTTGGTGGTCGAAGGTCGCTTTGACCTCACAAAACACATTTGTGGCCTTTAAATACCAGACAATAAATTACACTTGGTCCACATAGGATGCGTGACGTGCCTGCCTTGCTGTATTGATGCAGCTCGCACTGTGACCACACAGACAGCGTTCCAGCCCTATCATTCTACATTGTGTTTGCCTTTTATCAAAACATTCCCAGCATCTATATGAAATTTGGTTAAAAATATCAGATTTGGAAGAGAGGCTGGAAAAAATTACTGTTAGCTCCCCAAAGTCTTCTTTCAAACATTTGTTTTTGATTGGTCATGGGTCTAGTACTCTGGTGGCCTTGGTATTCCCATACATCCATTTTTTTTACATCCCTTGTGACTTTTTAATTTCATTTTATATATATATATTTTTCCATCTTTGTCTGCAGAATTTTTTTTTTTAAGCAGAAAAAATAAATCATTTATTAGGCCTGAATGAATGAGTTGTAGTGGCTGTCTAACCAGTAACCTGTTCAGATTTTTTTATGTAGCACAGCATATAAAAATGCTTACACTTACATACGAGAGGCACTGATCTGTTTCCTTGTAAATTGCTACACTTACATTTGCTTTGGCTTGTGTGGTCCATCAGATCACAACCAATAGGAGTTTCTCTTTAATCTTTGCATTTCATGTTGGTCTTATCCTTGTCTGGGCTGCATTGGGTTGGAGCCAGTTTCTGCAAGCCAAAACAAAGGGAGATACTGTGGACAAATTGTCAGCTTATAACAGTTTTAACACACTTGATAATCATCGAATATCATCATAATCCTGAGCTTATGGCACAGCTTCAGGTTTTTTTTCCAAGTTTTTACTGGAATTCTCAGAGTCCTCTGCAGAACAATAATTCCATCGACAGGAACTTTGCCCTTAAGTGGAAGTCACATCTGATTAATTTATTTACTCTAACACAGTGAGAAATCTTATTTCTACACCCACTATACTGGATCAAAGTTGGATAAATGGGGAGAGTGATAGAGAAATCAGCTTCTACACAAGCCGCCTCAGTAGACAAGAATGCAATGCCAAAGCATGTCATTCAGTTGAATAAAACCCATATTTAATATATACGGCTATATTGTCAGTGCTCTGTATAACAATAAGCCGACCAACCTCTCAATCATAATACTATCTTGAGTTATCCAAAGACATTCAATTCAATAAGCATGCAAATCCTTCCCATGTCTACAGCCTCTCCAATAAGATATGAAGTAGCAGAAGCAGATGAAGTACGCTGAAGAAATAAATTCTCATAGTTGTGTCCATTCTGACTCCAGGTCATGATAACCTTCCAAATCACATTCAGTTTTACATAAAGCATTTCAAACACCAAAAGTAAATACAGAACAGAAGAACCAAAAGTAACCACAGGAATTACCAGCCTGGATTAACTATTCTGGTTAACTGCATAGGAGTTTTCTTGTTGATAAACTTGTTATCTAACCAAGCCACATTCAGATCAATAGACCTGTGTAAAAAGACACAGCCTTCTGTCATTTGAATGAAGCCAGTTTAGCAACAGGGGTGCTAACACAAGAGGCTAACCAGGCTTAATTTGTGCTGCAACACAGCAGATAGATTACTTTGCTCTGTTTCTACTGTTTCCCTCACATTGCAATAACAGATAAAATAGTTGCTGCCACGATAGCCTTCACAACGGCCCTTTGCTCTCTCCACTTTCTTGTCTCTACAGCTACTACTATCAAATAAAGGGCAATCATTTTCATTGACTGCCACTACACAATAGAGCAAGTTGTGGCTAATTCCTCTACAAATTAAACCAAATACCAGTATGTTTCAAGTAACTCTAGTAGACTTATAGTGATTTGACAGAATGATTACGCACACCCTGTCAGATCAAAAACCCACACATCTGGATCAAGGGGAATATAAAAGTGGAGGACATACTCGTTTTCCTCGTTGTATTTATGCACATGTAGAGGCGTGTCCCAGAGTTGAAAACTGCTCCCAGACAGTAATATGTGATGCCATTGATTGACTCTTTCTGCTCTATTGATGGTAAATAGGAGACTGACTTGTGCACACCCTGTGACAGTATGATAAGAGACAGCAGAGCAGAAAAAAATACCTTATCATTGGCTAACAGTTGGTGAACCCAACAAGCGAAATGAGTTTGGCTGACACACAGACAACACGAAGGAGGTATCTCAGAAGTCACTCTTTGTTTCACTAAATGCTGCAAGAACAGAGTGACTAGTCATCAACCTAAAACACTCATGTATATGTCTCTTAATTTTTAATGATTACATTAATAACTTTGAAAGGATTCAAATTGTTTGTGTGGTGAGGTGACCGTGGCTAATATGGTATATTTTGTGTAAAGTTAAAAGCTTGGTTTCACGTTCTTCTAATTAGTATGTAGATTTTCTGTGCACGTCCCTCCCTGACATTATTGCAAATTTTTCCCTCTATAAAATGTACCACTACGGCTGGTCTCACTCTCAAGTTCATTCATTTCCGGCAATCTTCAGTCTGTGCACATTTTGGGGGTTTTAGGCCATTATATTCATGCCAGTAGAGGCTGTACGGAGGCAAATTGAAGAAACCAAATGTAAATATGTGCAAAAGTCAGGGCACAGGCCTGATTCTTTCTGCCCTCATTAGCTGTAGAGGGATTAGACCTCATGCTGGCTGCCCTCAGAGGGGTGATGGGACCTGAGGAGTTATTCCTGCAATATAATAAATAATAAACTTTCTTCTTAACATTTATGACTAAGTATTTTACATAGTGAATCAGGTTGTAGATCATAAATGCACTCAGCTGAACTAGATTACCGAAAGGAGGAGGGTCATTGACTCAATTTTGTCCAGAGAAGGATCCCTGCTTTGAATGGGGGAGAATTCTTGCAGCCTCACTGCTCCTTTTATACAGCAGCCCGGGGCTGTCAGCCTTGCCTTGCTTTCTTAGTTTGATCTGTCTGAGGCTCTGAATCCCAACACGCTCCTTTTTTCCAATTATTTAACCATACCCACAGCGAATCAAAGGGCTGGAGATCATGACACAGATTTCAGAGAGAGTCCCTGATATAGAGACAGAGAGATTGATTGATATAAAAAATCATCACTCAAAGTAAAATTGGTCAAATCAAAGAGAGAGAGAGAGAGATAAGAGAGCAGAGGGGGTGAAATGGAAAGCATCGAGCTGTCACAGCACCCTGCTCAGAGAGGTTGAGGTGATATTTTTGATGTGCGAATTGATGTCAGGGCGAGTGGCACTTTGATGACACAGTCAGAACTTTTCAGGGTCAATCAAAATCTATATCTACAGCAGAACAGCTACAGATTTTACATCCAGGCTCAAAGTGAACACTTTATCTGAGGCTCTGATAAACAACTGACAAGGAAGAACTTCTACAGAGAGCATTACATAGACTATATTTCATATGCAAGCAGTTTTACATCTTGATTAAAAGAAGAGATAGCAAGGGCAGAGATCATACTACTACTCAAACAGTCACAGATCATGGATGTATTTTTGACACACTTTCAGAAAGCCATTGGGGTCCATTTACATGTGTTTCTATACGATATGAAACAATGTTACATTACTGTAAAGTGCAGACTGCAGAATCTGCTAAATCTGCACCACCTCACACAACAGTAAAGGAACTTTAACACAGACTTTATTTTAACTGTGATGAATTACACAACGTGAGCCAGTTTTACAACCAATTTATTTTCTTACTACCACAGGACAAATTTCAGCTTTACTGTCCTTGGAGTCTGGTGACATTGTCCAATTCCCACTGTACCTCTGCCCACCTTCAACCTTAGCAGGCGTCTTAGCAGCCAACACTCACTGAAAACTCCTGTGTGGGTCTGCAGGGAGTTACTTTTTCTGTACATTGACTAATGGGGCAGCTGTGACTCAGAGCGGCTGTGGCTCAGAGGCAGAGCGGGTCGTCCACTAATCGGCAGGATGTTGGTTCGATCCCCGCCACATGTTGAAGTATCCTTGAGCAAGATACTGAACCCCAAATTACTCCTGATGCCGTGCATCGGTCACTTGTTTGTCTAATCCAGGTAAACAGACACAATGTGGCCCAATGCTAGATGTCTAATCAGGTTAATGACTGCCTGGAATGGCAGAAAAAGTCTACTGAAACTTTAAAAATACAGCAGCATGGTTTGCAATGTAACATAGACACCAATCGTAGTAAATGGGCTAAAATATACACAACCACTGGTATGGTCACTGTAAGAGCTTATGAGGCAAATGCTACAGTAATTGTGGACATTGTGTATATAATGACTGGATAAAAGGCATACGTGGAGAGGCATGAGACATCAGAAAATTATAGTGATTCTGGTATGTAGCCTTATGCATGGTTTTGTCATATGACCTCACCCAACATCGTGGCTTCCCTGACAATTCAGAAAAGTCTGTTGACTGCCTCTAGCATTTCTATGAACCTGACTCGCTTCCAGCTCAGACGTGAGTGAGAAGGATGAGTTCACCTGCTGTTGTTCAACTGCAACAACAAAAAAAACACTAAGGCCTTGACCTGGTTTCATCACCCATTTCATAATTTTAGAAAATCAAAGGTTTCATTATTCAGGAAATACAAAAAGCACTGTGAGTCATGTACAAATATATTTGAAAGCAAGAGGGAGTTGTGGGTTGAAAGCCCACTTGAATATTCATGCCAGACTCATACAATCTGATATTCATCATCATCTTTAAATATAGAATACAAAAGATAAAACTGGATTAAAGAACTAACGATTTTAGCTGCCAAGTGGAATAGAAGAAAAATCCTAATCAGCAAAGCAAAGATTACACAAAAGCATGAAGTTGCCCTGGAGGTGCCTCAGTAGACTCCAAGAAGCCATTACGTGACCTGATATTGTGAATGCACGAGTGACAACACGAGGACTTCATCTCATAGCGGTAGAAGCTGAACCTCCCCTTTTCATGCTTCAGCCAACATGAGACTGTTTTCCCAGTGACCACATGATGCCAAAGAATGAGTGGCTCCAATCCATTCGCATTCCACACAAGCCACATTAGAGCAGATGGAAAAGTACAAGATATAACATATGTGACACCTTAAAAAATGGATGTTCACTGACAAGAGGTTTTTCTGGACAAACGTGTGACAGATCTAGAATTTGTGTGCCTTTTGCATATCGAATAACCACATAGATCTGACCCTGTGTTGTCGTCAGATGTTTTACATATGATGAAAATCTTCTTCTTTTCAGCTTTCAGCCTTTAATTGGTCGCATATGTCAAATTGTCTTTTTTCTTTCTACGCACATTCTTTCTGTAACATTATAACCGGTAATACATTTGACTTTAGTATTGTTGTAGAGACACTCAAAGCACAGTTTTAATGAAAATTTAGGGGAAACTATGTATTTGGGAAATCAAAATAAAAGCTGATATGCAAAAAAAACGACAAAAGATTATCAGAAAACATATTTCCTTTATTGGTTAAGAGGTTTTACAACTTCTGTTATTGGACACAATAGTACGTGGGCTTTTTCCGTTATTTTTGCAAGTATGCACAAGGTGTATGACAAGACATATATATCTTTTACTCATCTGTCAATTATACATTCAGTTGCCTCTGGTTTAGGCATGAAATTTGTCGGTCAAAATGTGCCTTTCTGAACACACCATGATTACATGAGAGATCTTTTGCAAGCTTATGAGGTAGATTCTGTTAACTGCACGTTTAAGATATGAAATATATTCAAACATTTGTAAATCCAATCTATCTATTCAAACCTAAAATGTTTACATTTAACAAAGAGGCTTAATAGGTTCTAAAACCCTTAATAAAAATTATTCAATAGACAAATCACAACTGAGATCTCTGATTTTGTGGTGATCTCTGCAACACCACTTTTCATTTCAGTACATCAGGGGTTTTTGATTATTTTGTAATGATTTACATTTTGCTTCAACAGAGTAAAACTGAGTCAATTAATTATCATTCCACAAAAAGGGACCTAACAGTGGTTCCATGATCAAAGTAGCATAGAGTAAAATTAGAACATTTAAAAAACAACAACAAATACAAATCTTAAAATGTAAGACTGGCCAAAGGTCCAGTGTGTAGGATTTCATGGAAGGAGAAACTATGGACACTTTCAAAAATGGCCATTGTTTGGATTGTCCCTTCTGGGCTACTGTAGAAATATGGCAGTTCAACCTAGCAGACTCCATGGAAGGCGACTCGTGCCGTCTGTAGATTTAAAAGGCTCATTCTAAGATAACAAAAACATAACAATTATCTATATTTTAGGGGAACATTAACACTAATACTATTATATTCCATTTTTGACAATAGATCCTCCTAAATGCAACACACTGGACCTTTAAATCAGGGTTTTAACAGGATGAGGACAGTCAGGGGAAGGTCAGCACAGAAGTCGGGTCACTGTGAGAAGGGTTGCTATGCTCGAGAGGACGGGGTACAAACCGGTGGTCGCGCTACGTGTGGCAGTCCCACTGCGTGACCTACAGTGTTCCCTGTTCTGGCCGATACAGCCTGCATATGCCATTACATGGGGGATGTAGTTCTGCTCATGGACCCCATGTAGCAGGTGAGCCAGGGGACCTTTAGCAAACACAGCCACATCCTCTCCTCCATGAGTCTCCATGCTCAGAGGTACAGCTGACTGGGCCTGGTAGTTGTTTTCCTCTGAAAGGCAGAGACACAGAGAAAGGATGGCAAGATGTCATTGTTTAACACGATAGATACGCAGCAGTGCGCCAGGCAGGAAAGAGGAAGACTGCTAGCAATTACAGTGGATTTAAAAATCAACTTTTTAAATGTTAGATGAGAAAAGAAAGGCACTTGTTAGAACTCAAGGATACACACCATGTGTTTTGGTGATTAATACTGCACGCAAACCAAACTTTTGTGTATTTATAAGGAAACTCGACAGGGCAACTTTAATCTCAATTATGCAGCATTAATCTGAGATTACTACCACTCATGACTACATAACTCCTCTAACAAGTCATTTTGTGATATTGTACTGTAATTTGTTGTCAGGTAGAGAAATTAGTTCTGTCTCCCCTTCTGCAATAGATTAATCCTTGTATGACTTAAATAGCTTGTGTTATCAAGAAGAAAGTCAATGACGTTTAGGTTGGCTTTCCCTTTTAACTGTAATCTTTCCCTTTAACATACCCAAACCTAGATTTTACTTACGGTAGTTAATAGTGGAGACATTCTCCCTCGCACCGTTAACAATTTTGTAACCTGGTCCATTCCCATATAAGATGGAGGTGAAGGGCTTCTGGTCAATATCACTCAACATTGGGGCCAGACCTGTGGATAGAGACATAGCATTAAACCCCATTATCACAACAGAACCATACTGATAATGTACGTTGCAGCACTACTACACAGATGGTACAATAAAGATACCGGATGTGCCTCGTTATCATTATCTACCGAATATTGTGTTTCCTCTGCTGGTGTAGCCTCCAAAGTTGAACACGTGGGAATGGTCAGCAGTAACTATAGTCAGCGTATCATGGATGCTGGTCATGAGATCTGCCCTGCCGATGGCTCTGTCCATTTCCACAGCTTCATGCAGAGCCTGCTTGGCCTTGCCCTCATGATGTCCGTGGTCAATGCGTCCTCCTGCCAGAAATGGAAAACATTTCTAGTTAGCCGTTACACTTAGAAAGATACAGTGGGATGAAGTTCTAATCCTGTGTCCCTGTGTCAATTGTTCTCTCTTAATACGTGCTAAGAAAATAACCTTTTCTCTTTTTGTTTAAATTTTTGATGACTCATCTTGAGCATTACATACATAAATGTACAATCACATCTGGTATAGGATGACTAGCTCTCACCCATCATAAAACAACAAGTTACTTGTGAGATGCAGCAGATGAGACGTGTTCAAGAATCCAGCAATCACTATGTTTGAAAAATTCTCAACCCTTTATTCTGACTCTGTTTGGCTGAACAATCACAGACAAACTTGGAGGTGTTTGCCCTCCACAGCCATTGACTGCAACATGCTTCTTTCAACATATTCAGCCAAGGACACAGAGTTACCAACACCAACCTTTCTGTGCCTACTATATTGTGCTGACATTGTGCATTCACATATTTCACAGTACTTGTGCCACTGACAATGATGGTCATGAATGAAGACCAGAACAATACAGAATTTTATTGGAATGGCATTTTTCTGCTCTCCTACATAGACTACCTTGAATAAACAGCAACAGACATAAAACTTCTTATACAACAAACAATTACATTTCTCAGTTCGCATAGTGGATAAATGCTGTTTCATATTCTGGACCTATATCATTGTTGTCTACTCTCCTGCCTCTAAGTCTGTGACTGCTTTGTCCTTGAAGTTTGCTGGCCTTTTATGTTTTTGTTTATATATTTTTTTCTTTGTATTTCATTAACTCTAGCAAAATATGTTTCTCTTGAAAGGCCAATTAAGTGAAGTGAAGTTAGCAGCAAGGTAAAAAACTTGGAAAAAAGTTGCTTTTGAACTAACTGTAAAAAGCTGATCTTTTATTGAACCTAATAACCAAGATCATACAAGAATCAGTCTCGCCAGGCTTTGAGCTATGCCCTTGTGATTAAACCACGGTGGTTCCGGATCAATCACCATCCCTTGAGGAACTATAGGAAACTATGGCATGAGATATGGGCATGGTCTAACGCTAGTAGTGTGTGACCATGTGTGACCTTTTTGCTAAAAAACAACAGTTGGCAACAGCAGCTGATAAAGAGGTTAGCTTAGCTGCTAGTATCAGTTATATCAGATCAGCACTGCAGGTTTTTCTCGACTGGCTTCGGTAAGAGTTAGATTACATAATATAGTTTGTTAATCTGACCGGTTGAAGTTTGTCCATGATAGATGGTGATAGACAGGTTTATTCAATCACCTGGCAAGTATTAGTACTCCCACCAAACAGTGACAAGACCTAAGAGATTACAGAGGGTTTGTTATTTCCCAGATGTTTATATTTAAATAAGAGAAGTAAAGCTGAAGTCATTAAGTTAGTTGGGGTTGGGAAAGGTTGTTTTTTATCTATCTATCTGCACTATATTACCTGTCTGATGCTTTCACGTAACATATCACTCACAAAAGCAATACGAACAGTGACCTTAACTTTGGCAGCTGGAATGTCAAGGGCCCAAACCATCCAGTTAGGAGTAAAAAAGCCCTAGTACATCTAAACACTTGAGGGTCCGAATTGCCTTTCTTCAGGAGACTTAAGAAGTAGGTCGGTGTGTAGGTAGTTCTGACCTGCTCCATCGCCACAATCCATCCCGTAGCCTCCGCTCATCTGATGCAAACCTCCTGACTCCACCACCCGACCAAGCACGAACCTGGGGCGACAGAGCGTCTCTGTAGCTGCCCCGTCCCTCCTGGACCTCCTCCCAAAGCATCCGTGGATTGTACCTGACCTCCAGACATTTCACACTGACAAAAAACACCTTTCAAATAGCTTTTAAAATCTGAGTCTACTGTGTTTTATTAACATAATGTATGTACTGTTTTATATTGTTTTTTACCTATTGATGTTCTTGTAATCTCTCTTTATTATATTGTACAGTGTCTTTGAGTATTCAGAAAAGCGCTCCTTTTTAAATAAAATGTATTATTCATTATTATTATTATTATTAGTGAGGGGAAACAGCTTTTTCATTCTCCCTTCTTCAGCCCAAGGTGAGAGATTCACCAATCTTTGATAAATAAGATGTATTCTTTTACCCTGAAGCTCCACACGCAGACCCAAATGCTGTTACATTTATAGCTCAGACCAACTTTACAAACACTCCATTATTCTACTGCTAATATATACTAACTCCGTATATCCTGACGATGTTTCTAATCGCCTCATCAATGTACTTTCCGATTTAAATTCACAATAATTCTATATCCAAAACTTTTTGATCTGCACTGCAGAACTCTCGTCGATGCCTCTGAGCCCTCCTTTTTGTCCTGATATTGAATAGCATGTCTTAGCTATAAGATTTAAACACACCATCAACTGCCTGAAATGAGGGAACATCAGACACAAAAGTTTCCTTTATTGCTGACGATCTCCCTTCAGTTATGTGTTCCTGGCTCATAATTAAACCACTAGGCTATATTATTAGAAATAACATTGATTATTAAGGAAAACAATATTCAAATATAATTAACTCAACAAATGTGATTCTGTTTTTATAATGCTATGGTTTAATAGAAGATGAGACCTATAATTCAGGAAGTCAAAAGTTTTAACAACTTAAACTTGGCCAGGATGGAGACTGCAGCGCTTAACTTACTAAACATGTATTCAGCTCCAAACTAATTGACCAGCATCAAACCAGCAAAACCAGAAAAAATCACTACATTGGACCCCAGCCACAGAGGACAGAAGAGCTGAGTCGATAAAGTTTATTTTGGATGGCAACACGTGCATTTTGCTGTGGACTGCTTTCTTAGCAAGGGCTATCTATTCAAGCTCAATGATGGATCAGGTGTCAGTGTCTCATCTGGACCTCATTTGAAGCCAGCTAAATAACAAGAGTAGAAGGTTTAGTAACTTTCCGTTGTTGTTGTACAGAATCACATTTTGCTCTATGATCCCTTGTGAATTTAATAATGTTATGACAATGCAATGGAGTGCTCTCTTCATGTACAATATTTGGTAGCAACTATAGAAGAGCAAAAGCTCCAAACACAAAACACTATCTGTCAGCTGTCAACACCAACTTGCCTTGACATAAAAGACTTCAAACTAATCAGTGGTGACACCCACATCATATATATATATATATATTCAGCCCAACAATAACAGTCTGTATCCCTGCCTAAAGAGAGACATTCACTATTGAAATCTGAAATCTTGAAAAAAAATTTGTCACAGACAAAAATGGAACTGACTTAACTAACTCAGTACAGAATCCCCAAAACAGAAGACAACAGTCCCATTTTCACTTGGATGATATAAACGCACCTTCTACTAGCAGGTAAAATCCACTGGGATTTCTCCTCAGGATCTTGATGGCCACCTCCACCATCTCTGTCAGCGAAGGATCAGTCTCAGTGTTCCTCTCTAAGTCATATGGCAGATCCCCAGGTTCAAAGAGACCTGCAACAACAGAAGGCCCCGTTCAAGGAGAAATAGGATATTACATATAGTAGAAAATAAACCTAAAGCAAATGCATATGAATCTTCATTTACACTTCAATGATATGTTCATAATGACACTGAGACTGGAAACTCACCCAATAAGTGATCTACGTTGTTAGGGTTCAGTGATAAGAGCTGGTTCTTGTTCCATACATAATGGCCTTTCTGCACAGTTAAAAGACACAATTGTACAGCACAGTGTGACTGCAGTCACTTTGAACTCCTAAATATGTAAATGTAATTGGGAAGATAAAAGAGGGAACAGAGAAACAAGAAGAGCAAAGAGAGGAAAGAGGAGGAGTAATGTACCTTATCCTTCATTCTGTCAGTCCACTCCTCCACCAGGTTTCTCCCGTCTTTTCGTGTGCCGCTGTGCTTTGCAACACCAGGGTACTCTATATCCGACATGTTTTTGGGGAACATATACTTCCTCCCTCCACCCATAATCACCTGGAAAGCCACACAGCAGAATAAAACATTGCAATCTTAGTCTAAAAACTATTTCAGGACTAAATGTTTCACCTGTGTATGAGAAAGCAACAACTGACCCCTTAGTTACTATTGCTACCCCTGTCAAGTGCAGATGCAGTCTGGCATGGGTAGAAATACCACTCAAGGTTCTTAGTTTTTTCTAACAGTGGGTCTTTGATTTCAGACAGTGGTTAACAAAAGCTCCTAATTTCTATCTGGCGATCCCCACTGTGCCTAACCATTACCCTAACCCCAACTTCTAGCCCTAACTCGCCTCTAGCAGGTTTTTTTCAGTATACAGACTATACAGAAGAAGAGCTCCTAGGAACTGAAGAGCAGATGAGGAGAAAGAAAGACAGGCAACAGGCAGAGGAGGGTGGACCAGCTGCTGCAAGGCTGCTAAACTCTTGAGACTGGTGGTGTTCCTGTAGGGACTGTGACTGATGCCCACAGAGGAGGTTTCAAAAAGACACTTCTTCTTGAGTGAGACTACACAGACCGGATAAAGTAAAAGGTACAGAAAACATTTAATTTCTCTATAGGTGGTTTCCCATAATGTTCCTTTCTCCAGATTGAATAATACACAAGCTTAGTTAGCCCGACATTGGCAGCTTACGTTAGGGCTGACGAAAACTCCATTCTTTACACTTTTGGTTTTGGAGAGGCTTTATATGCACTTACGAGAACCCAAAGCTTGACAGGTCTGTGTACCTATTTAGTAAGCTATGTTTGACACAAGTTGTTTGTGGGAGGATCAATTAGTCCAATGTTGGTACTTTTTCAGGTGACAAAACTTAAGTTATCAGCAGCAGTTCAGAATGAATACTTTTGACTCACATCAATGTTGGGAATGTTTTCAAAGAGTTGTCTGGCGATATCCTTGCAGCCGGCCTGTACTGCTTCAGGCGGCATCTCATTGTCGGAGTACCAGTCTCTGTCCACGCTGTGGGCATAAGCAGCACTGGGAGTTGCATGGTTGACACGGGTCGTTGTCACTATTCCCACCGACTTGCCTGCAGCGGACACACACATACACACAATGAATTAGGGCTGAGTATTTGTTTTCCGATTACATTTAAGTTGTCTTTTTAGTACAAAATTCCCTCTGTGTGTTCCCCTGGATAATGTTTTTTGCTGAGCTGCAGTGGAGCAATAGTAATACCAAGAAAGAATGTTACTGAATGTTAATGTACAAAAATTAATGTAACTTTGTAAAATGTTTGATTTGCTACCTCAGATTGCTGCAGCTACATAATAATGTTGCATGGAACAAGGAGCTAGGATTTTGAACCCAATCTCAGCCAGTATGAACAGCAACCAACAACAACTGATTGGACTTCTTATTATCTGTGACCCATGAACCCACACACATGCTCACACACAAACACACA
>NW_023339740.1:23292177-23293361 GCF_004916995.1 Morone saxatilis | reverse complement strand
TATTATCTGTGACCCATGAACCCACACACATGCTCACACACAAACACACACCTTGACCCCCACCCACCCCTAACTTATCCCCCACCACCACCCTCTGAAAATCTATTGTATTCTTTCACATCTCTGCTCTTTCTCCTTCTTTGTGGTGTCTTGATGTTGTGTTCAAGCAGACTTCACAACCCTGTGATTTATCTTTGGAGTAAAAGCACATTCTTCAATCCGATGTCATTCATTAAAGATGGTCAGGCCCGGTTCTATGGATACAGCACTGAACTGATTACTTTGAATATTTTGTATATACTAACAATACAATACAATAAAACAAGTTTGAACAAATGATGCAGACACATCAGGGTTCAGGTATTTGAAAAAAAAATCCAAATCCTTAAAAAATGGCCAGATAGAGATTATTGAAAAATGGGTGGTTAAAGGTTCCTCTTCTCTTGTCGATTTAAATGAGAATACATGAAAAAATATCTCTTTGTGTCAGGTTAATGTCAATTACAAATTGCTCTAAGGAGATATTTGGTTCAAAGGATGAACAGCTAAAAAAGGGAATGAGCAGAGTGAAAAAAAAGGCACATCACTTTCAAGAACACTTCAAAGTCATTGCTTTGAGCGATCGAGTTGCCCCGATGAGTATTCCCACTTCCCATTAACACGGCAGTAACTACAACCACAATTAGGTTCCATCGGACGTGAAACGCATGATAATCGATTGCAAACATCTGAAAAATTACAACTCTGCTTCCCTGCAGACAAAAACGTCTGTGAAAGAGATCTGTGTCACGCTGTGTTTATTTAATGTCACTTTACCTGCGTCCTTAGCCCATTTGAGGATGGAGGTGACCTCATTGCCCTCTGTGGTGTTACACTGGGATCGGACAGCAGCTGCACTCACTCCCACCGTGCCCTCATTGGCCTTGACCCCACAGAGGTAAGCTGTGGCGGTGCCCGCACTGTCTGGCACCTGTGCGTTAGTGTTGTATGTCTGCAGGGGGGAGAGGCCATTGACATGTGGTCAGGATTGAAATAAGATTGTTTATATTCATTCTGATACAGTGTGCTTGTAATGAGGTGTTTTGTGTAATGTTTAGACATGACACTAACTGGGTTAGTTAAGTTAAAGGTCCAGTGTGTAACATTTAGGAGGATCTATTGGCAGAAATGGAATTTAATATTCA
>NW_023339740.1:23276341-23292127 GCF_004916995.1 Morone saxatilis | reverse complement strand
TGTATAATCACCTCAATATAGGAATTAGCTGTTTTTATCAACAGACGCCGTGGGTTGCCCTTCCATTGAGGCCGCCATGTTGAACCGCCATGTTGAACCGCCATGTTTCTACGGTAGCCCAGAACCAACAAACCAAAAACTGTTTTTCATGGCCACCGTAGTTTCCCCCCCTAAATTAAATCTGCAACTGCTGCACTAGATGCCATTAAATCCTACACACTGGACCTTTAAATAAATAAAGCTGGTGGTATTCTTATCCCATGAAAAGACCACAACAAAAAACAATATGTTACTCCATCCCTCAACACTTTCTAACTTCCCTAACCTGTCTGTGGCTCTCAGCATGTACAACTACAACAGTTTTCAAAGGCTTAATAAGTTTCTAAAGCAACTGGTCACTGTAGTTTTCAGTCAATGTTACTCAAACAGGAAATATTACATTTGTGAGGGACTATTTCCAGCCACAAATTAATTCACAGTTATGTTAACATCACCTTTAGCTGTGGGAAATTGGCATCTTTACTATTTTCTGCCATTTTGTATACTTAATTTAAGTTTAATCAATGAATTAAGAAAATAATCAGCAGATTGATGTACAGTGCGTGATTTTACACACGGCTCACACAGACGGTACAATTGTTTTGACACTTTGTTTTTGTATGAGCTGTTTCACACAGATTCCAAGATTATATTTTGAGATCAATTGTATAGAGTTTGGCTTTTTTTTTACTTACGACTGCAAATCTCCTGTTTCTAATGGATAATCCAAATAGATTTTGTTTATCAACAGGATTATTCCAGGAAAGGTCAGTCAGTGGTCAGATTGCTTCTTTCCATAGTAATCACAGAGGAGGCATTAATCTAACACGATGTGACTAATAAATATATATAAAGTTAACAGTAATGGAAAACGTTTTTGATTTCAGATCTTGCCTAGGACACCACTCAGTGCCTGTGTTCATCTCAACTCTATAAACAGATATCTGCATAAGAATGCAATGTTTGTAGTCCAAGTAGTTTTGACCCATCAGGTTTACACGCAGGTAAACAGTCTGTCCTATCGGCTATCATTTGACAACAATTTAGCTTTTTATTAGCTTTTTCTTAATTTACCTGCATTCATATGCAGATATATTGTTAAAATCTTGGAACAAAAACCCAAAACAATTGTCTCTCAATATCTGCTGGCTACCCCAGAATCCCAGAAACATTGTACGCCGCACCCAGAGGCTAACTGGAAGTTTTAACTGCCTTTTTTACAAGACCTGTAACATAATACACATCCAGTATGACGTGACACACTGAATGACCTTGTTTACAGTCCCAGACCTCGTCAGGAAGCCATTAACGGCCACAGCAAGATCAATACATTGTGCCATATTGTATGGCATAGTAATAACCAAGCCAGACCTTGGCCAAAGACACAAAGGGGAACTTGTCCATCTCCAGCTGGGTCTCCTCTCCACTCTGTCCATTTAGCTGACCCTTCAGTATTCGAGCAGCCGTCACCGTGGGAACGCCCATTCCTAGATACCAAAAGCAGGTCGACTGTTAGGACTTTTCATTCACTGCTGTGCACAGTTTGCAACACATGAGAGACTTTTGTGTTCTTTAACATTTTAGAACAAGACGACTGCTGTTAGGCAAAACATTTTCTCAGATACAAAATTACATCAACAGATACATAAAACACACACTTAAAAGACAAAGGAGATAGAAAACAAGAAAAAAGAGATAAACAAGCAGACAGTTAGGGTTAGGGGTGATGCCGACTTGCAGGATGATGATGACTTGTTGTTTGGAGGCCGAGAATGAAATGGAAATCTAACTTCCTTTTTTACATGTCTAAACTAAATGCCTGAAATTAAAGATAATTACAGGAAAATACAAGAAGCAGTTGAATATATCCCTGGGTGACTGCTGACCTCATCTTACATGTGCACAGGAAGACAAACAAATTGTGAGGAAAGTACTATTTGCCTCAGGTCTAGTTTTGTAACTCACAATAAGACCGCCCTGCATAAAAAAAACACCTGGCTCAGAGGTCCACAGTGCCACAGTGTTGTGCAACTGAGTTTCCTGGTACGAGGTAGACAATGTCTGGGAAACATTTTCTAATTATTCCCTACTGTGTCTTACCAACTTTTTTTTTTTAGGGCTGTAAGACGCAGCCTGTTATTCTCAAACAACGCTAGCATGGCCATGTATGCAGCTGTGCGCAAGAATGTCATTTCTGTGCCTACTGTATAGTCCAAACAGAGAGAGCAGAGGCCCGATGGAGGATAAAGGTTATTATGCGACCAATGAGCGGCCCAGCACGAACAGAAGCCCAGTGATCTGGTGGAAGCACAGTTGTTTTGTTTGATACTATTCATTCACCTCGTATGTTAGGAAACATTCTAAAAACCTTGTTCATTACCTACTGGATTACTGGATCCTCTAGTCTATAGCATCATTTTAGTTTAAATAAAACTGTTTGCTCAGCTGGGTTGTCCATAATTAATCTTTATCAAAAATTATAATCCACCTTTGTGTGGATTTATGCAGCATTTGGGGAAATTTCATGATTTTTTCCCCCCATAAATCAAGATGTAAACATGATGTTGCTTACCATCTCCAAGGAAGAGGATGAGATTCTTTGCTTTGTTTGTGTTGAGATTTTGAAGCATCAGAGCGTTCTTCAAGGTCTTTTGGGCCCAAGTATTCCAAAACTTGGGATCCTTCTCTTGTTCTGTGTGTGGAAATAAACAAGTTTGTATAGCTTTGGATAGCTAAAGGAATCCACAGATACAGGATTGTCTATAAAATGTCAAAAAAAACAACTTCATGTGTCTTGTTTTATGCATCCGTCCAAAACCCACAGATATTCTGTTTGCTATCATGTATGACAGAGAAAAGGATCAAATCTTCACATGTAAGGCGGAAACCATAAAACTTTGGACTTTTTGCTTTTAAATGACTAAAACAATAAATGAACTAAATACTTAATTGCAGCTCTGTCACCAAATCAGTCAAAACAATCTAAAGCCACATACAATTTCCCATTTTAATAATTGTACACATTTGACTAGGGTTCACCTCATTATAGACCGTGACAACAGAGGTTGCTACACGACAAATACACCATCTATCTCAGCAGCAGATCAGTCCTACATAAACTGTAATTAAACAGTGAGTTCCTGTTATGTTCCTGGCACCACCAAACTATCAACTATTCACTGTTTTAAAAAAAAAAACAGGATATCTGTTGTATAGCAAACTTCCTTACATGGTACATACAAACATTCTACAACCTTGAAACCCTCCAGTGTGTGCTGAACGTGTCCAGATGGCTGGACAGTTGTTGGTATCGACTAGACTCCCTAACAACACAGTAACTTACCAGGGAATTGTGGCTTCCCCAGACTCCCCAAGACCAGACAGGAGCAAATGATGAGCAGGTCTGTCACCTTCATGTTGTCGTCTCTGCGCGGCTGACGTGTCACTCTAGACAGCCATAACATGTCACTTTGAGAAGTTGAAGAAGCCTGTCTGCAGTCGCGCGTCGCAGCTAGCGGGAGAAACAGAAGACACTGGCAATTAAGTCTGTGTCATCTCGTCATACACTGACTCTGACATACTGGTTTAATATATATTTACCCTGTGATGATTTGCCTAAGCATGCTTGTTTCAGGCAAACAACACACTTCTTGCTTGCGCTGTAACGCTTCAAATATCCACTCTGTAAGGGGCTTATACAGTCATAGGCTCATCCTGTTGAACCGGCAGTGTGTTGGTTCTTTTCTTAGTGGGATCTTAACAGGAATTGAGAATCCCTTCTCTCATATCTTTCCTAATAAGAAACGGTCAAACTAAGGTTGTGTGGGGAGGCAGAAAGCACCAGGAACATTCAACCATTTGATCAAGGCTGTGTTGATAAAAATGATTTCTTTTGTGTTGTTGAACCTGGTGTCAGTCGTAAAAAATTGGATTTCAGCCCACCATCAGGCTTTGCAGCAGAGACAAAAGCAGAGCTTGGTAAAGTTAAGCTGGAGACCTTGCTGTGAATGTAAGTAGTCACAATAGGGGCCCTTATGGGTCCCAGCCAGTCAGGCTTTCATCTATAATTATCCACACCCTCCTACTTTCTTCCCCGTGCTTATAGTCAAGGTCATTTTAATGGGATTGAGCTCCATAGCACTGAGAGGTTTAAGGGCCATAATAAAGCCGATTAACACCAAATGATTGACTGGACACGTCCACCATGAGGGAAAAAAAACCTCAAGATACTAACACTTATCTCGCAAAAACCTTTCACCTGTGCAAGTCTGACAGGAGGATGGATTGGGCTTGAATGCAAACATTTATAATACGCTACCCTCCAAATATGTCAGATTGCATTATATAGTTATATTGATAACTATTTTGTTCTTTCCCCATCAAGCTCTGGCCTGTTGAAACTTCGTTGACACGCAACCATATCTTTGAACCCCACCTTGTATTACGAACTATAATGAAACTCCTCAAGCAGTTTGAAAAGATTGCCTAACCAACAACTCCGAAAGCCTGTTCAGACTGGAAACTATGCCAGCTTCCATCTGGGTTGATAAAAAGATAAAGGCAGGTCTGAACCAAACCGACTAAATCAAAGCGTAAAAAGAGAAAGTACAATATCAACCGAAGATTAAATGCCAGAAACCAGTTGCTTTTACCATCCCCCAAGATGCATGGAGGCCAGCGGTAGCCTCCTTAAAAGCGGCCAGGTCCTCCCATGGAAAGTGACCCAGCCAGTCTGCAGGTAAAGAAGCAAAGCAGTGCCACCACGGCCATCAGCAGGACGCCAGTCAGGGCAGTGGTCAGTATCACGTGAAATCCCACTTCAGACATGGTGTCAACAAACATTTGGCTGCTCCAACGTATCCCAGCTGGTGTCAGTTGGGGTGAAATTTCCCCGGAGTAAGTTAACTTCGGGCTCTTGTCGCGCTGCCACTGAAGCCTGAAGCACGTCACTTGAATGTGTCACTCCAGCAGGTAGCAGCTCCATAGCAGGGATAAGGCTTTTAATTACGCTCAGATGTTTGGAAGGGGCTGATAGATAGAGGCTCCACAATGTTTATATGAAAACCTCTACTGTGCCTGGTTTTCAGACAGAATAGATTGTGTTATCTCCTCTGTCTCTTTTCACTCTGACTGGAAAAGACACTAAACCCAGTTCCCAGTTTTTAAATAGGCAACTTGGTTTTCTTCTCACACCAGGCTGCGTCTTCCAGCCTCTTGTATGCAGACAGAATAACTAACATTTTAACTGAATTTCACACCAAGGGGGACATGTTTCTTCTCCCTGCTGTTCTTTATTTCTGCCTTGCCTTTGTTTGACCAAAGTGCCTGCCTTATGAGTATCCTGTTTTCCTGTCAAAGCACTTTCTAAAATCAGTTTTTAAAGGGTGCTATATAAATAAAGTTATTATTATTATCTGACTTATTGTATTTTTTATCTATTTGATCAAAGATCTGTGTGTGTGTGATCACTATTTATGACTATTTTGCCAAATAAAAGATAATAAAACCTATTTTATAATCACTGTGTGAGGAACTTTGGTTAAAAAACAATTGTTCATGACCAAAAAACTCCAATAAAAAAATTTAAACCACGCCACATTATGTCATTAAAAACCCCAAATGACATATAAATCGGTACAGAACTGCATTTTACTGCAACCCCCTTATACATTTATGGGATGAGGAACCCGATCACTTGGACAAATCTCCAACTGGCTAAATGACTTTTAAGGTTTCTATCAACAATTACAACATAAAATCCTGCATGATTTATTAATGAATGGATTTAAAACTGAAGCCCACCAAGGAACCAGCCCTTTAATCCTAGTGGGGGAAAAAAGCTGGATACTAACAGAGCTGGTCTCGGTGCAACAGTTGACCAAAACACTCTTTTTATCTCTGGCTTTATTTGACATCGCTTCAGAACAAATATAAACTCGGCAGCAATATTCAGAACGGATGCTGAAAAGAAAAAAATGCAAACAAGCTGTCACTAAAATATCAGCCGACCCTCCAGCGTTTTCTCCAAAAGCAACATGTTATATCTGTATAAAACAAGCAAAAAAAAAAACAACCAAAAAACACCCCTAAAAAAAAAGTTGCATTGTTTTACTTACTGCAAGTGCGTTTTCGAGGGATAGAAATCTACATCCAAATGTGGCTGCAGTTCATTCAGTCCTTCACCTTGAAAATGTGTGTCCTTGTCGGTGCTTTCAGTCGCTTTTATAAGGCCACACTTGTTCGACTCTGGCTCTGGGGATCTGAGAATAGCGGTCTGTATCCCACGAGGGGGAGAAAAAAAAAAACCCCTTAGAAATAATGATGCCATGCTGCTGCTGTGAGAGTAGATGGACCGAGAGCTCCGCCTGTCTGACGACCGATGCGTTGCTTCAAGGGCAGGGAAAACTATAGTTACACTGTAATTAAGTAGTAGGTGGAAGTATTCAGATACTTTAAGTAGCAATTATTCAATAAAAAATATAAGTACTGCATTCAAAATGTATGTATAAGTACAGAGTTAGTATCAGGAATATGTGCTTAAAGTAGTGTACTGATGTATTAAGATGTAGGCTTTACAGGGATTTAATGCTTAGTTTGTTGAGGTGGAGCTCATTTTAACTATTTTTTTAAATCATATAATGTCATATAATGTTTATTATTAGTGACTAAAGTATATATCATGGACCAGTTAGTATGCAATACTATATACTTATAATATGGCACTTTAAAATACACAAAAATAAATACAAAACAGCAAAAAACACTCAACAAAGGAAATACATACAAAACTAACAATTCAAAAAGACAGCAAACCATGATAAAATAGAAATACCATAAAACTCAATAACAAGCACAAAAACAAACATAAAAATGCATCATAACTTATACACCTCATGTGTTTTGAATATAAAAATCTGTAAAGAAACTATATATAAATGTAAACATGTGTGAGTAGCTGTATCTATGGTAGCAGTGGCACCATGAAATGTAATTACTCAAGTACAAGTCTCTCAAAATTGTATTTACCGTAAGTACAATACTTTAAATGTAGCCTACTTAGTTACTAACATTTTGGTTCAGTAAATCCTTGAAAAATCAGTAAATAGTTACTATAGTCTGATTTTATGGACTCACTGTCTAATGGATTGGATTAGGCTCATTGCTGTTTACTGTGGCCTCCTGTCACTGTAAGGCCTATAAACACTTCTAGGTGAAACCATCTAAATTGTAATGTGGGATACAACATCTACAGCCCTATTTTCTTGATTTGACTGATTATTAAACCTTTTAAACCCGCTATCTTCTTTTAAGATCAAACGTGATGGATTTTTGTGTTATGTGCGAAGCCTGCCTCTATAGGCTATTTTCGATCGCTTTTAGACCCAACTCATCCTACGTTCTTTTAAAGTATTTAATGGTTTTTCTGTCAGGAAAATCAATATTACAGAGCAAAAAAAAAACAGAATCACTAAAGTCAAGAGAGTGCTTTTTACTGCAAAGTAGGGCTTCTGCTTTTTCCCCCTCTTCAATATATAGTAATGATTCTGCTGGGAGGTTTATTTTAAGTTTAAAATGCTGGCAATTACTGATTCACTTTGATGTGTCTGTGGGCCTTCACAGCGTACAGCGAAACTGCTGACAACTTATTAACTTAGCTAGCCAGACAGTCATTAATGACCACTGAACTTTTATATACCAGTGGTTGCCAACCTGGGGGTCTGGACTCCCAATAGGGATCATAAAAGCCTCATGGGGGGTTCGTGAGGCCTTCTTGATTTTAAGATTACTTTAAAAAATATATACACAGTATGCTTACATCTCAGTAAATTGTCAAATAGAGCGTAAGGGATAAGAAAACATTGAATTTGTCAAAAAAAAAGAAGACTTTTAAGTATGTATGATTGTTAAAGATGGACGTGGAAGTTTTCGAAGCAGGAAATAATCAGCTCGAAATTAATCCAAATCACTCCTTTTGCAGTTACTGAGTTCCAAATTTGGATTAATTGTATATTTTTTAATATAACATGAAATAGCCATAAAATATATCACTTAAGTTTAAGTTAAGTTCAGTTTACTAAATGACAGGAAAGGGGACACTAAGGTAACCACTGTGCTTTATACAGTCTACCCTAACAGCTCAATGTGCGTAGACAACGTTTGAATTTTAGTTAGTAACCGTTGGCTGCCAACTGGTGAAAATCAGGATAGCTCATATTTATTTATTTAGTATTATATTTATTAACTGTATTAACTGTGGGTCACCTAGAGTTAGCCAGGTTAGTTGTAGTAGCTGGTACATATTATCAGGTGGGAGATATCAAAGTGTGTTTAAAAATAAGGCAGCACATTCAGAAGTGAGGTAGAAAAAGAAAATGAACTCTTTGTTCAGTCCAACCAGTTAGGTTTATAAAATGTTGAATAAAAACATGGCAGCTTTTGTCACACTAAACGTTCAGAGACTACACATCCGGAGAGATTGTATTACCACAACAGCGCCTCCTACTTAACGCTACGGTGTTTTTTATTTATTTAGTTTTATTTATTTTTTTTAGGAACCTTTTTACCACGAGTGGGAGCTGATTTCCGGGGTAGCGGAGCAGCGGAGACAGTTTGAGAGGGATGTGAACTATCTTGACAGCGAGGCGCGGTGTCTTTGGTTGTTGTAGCTGAGGCTCACTCACTGTCCCCCGGCCAGAAAACACACCGGAGTCACGGCAGTGGCGGCGGACCATCTCACTGCAGGGTAAGAAACACGACTGTCAACTATCCTCCGTTTAATGTGCTGTTTAAGTAAAACAAACGTTTAAGTAAAATTATCTTTTTTTTTTTTTTTCTTTTTTAAATTGAGGAGGACGACACAACATCACATGTGTTCAATTCTGCGCTGGGAATGGTTGTTTTCAGGCGTGTTTGTAGTTGTTTACATGACACTTAAAATGTTTGTCTTCACTAAATTGAACTAAAACTAAAATGTTTTTCTTCCCTTAAGCTAAAAATGTAATTCTGTGATTGTATATCTGTATAAAAACAACGCTATGTAAAGTTGTGTTTGGTTGTATACAGGACATTGTTTGGGAGTTCACTGACCTTTTTTTTTTTTTGTAGCTTTACTGTTTTAATCTCATGTGAAATCAGTGTTTTATTCTACTTTTCTAAAAATATAGTAGCACTCCTTTTCAGGTATCTCTTGCATTTTTTACAAACTTCCACTCCAGCTCAACTTTGACACCCTTAAAGTTTCCCCATCTGAGTTTCACAGACTCAGACGTCTCTCAAGTGAGTCATATAGTCATCAGATTAACTCCTCTACCACCTAAAAGTCCTAAAAGTCTGACATTTCAGTCATTTTCACAACAATTCAGCCTGTATGTTGAATCAATCCAGCAGCTGCAACCAAAAAAAACACCAAACAGTAGCCAAAATGAGTGTGTGTGAGCCACAATACAGTTGTGTGTTTGCATTCTTGATTTAATGGTTGCAGTGGCATGAGATTAATATTTACTTTCACTGTCCAAATGTTAGCTTGGTGTGTGAGCTCATTTATCTTACTTGCAGAGAGTGGGTGGGAGAGGGGTTTGTAAGCAAGGACATGAAAGACATCATCAATCAAAAATATCTTTTAAGCAAACACTAAGTTTGGAAGATAAACCAGCTCAGAAGGTCGATGGCAGATGTTAAACGCCAGCTGCTGGTTTGGTGTTCTACCTATAAGTGAGCTTTAAACACATAATGAGGGATCATGTTGTTGATCAGGGTAAAGAAAAAGGACGGTGGCATGTGGTTTTATAGCAAAACAGATGTTACAAAGAGCTTCACAGGATGAAGAAATCCTAGTTTACAGTATTAATAAAGCCAATTTATAGCCAAATTATGGATTTTGTCACTGTAAAGTCAACTGCACAAGACATGAAGTCTCTTGTTATCGCAGACAGGCAGATGTCTTCTCTGTGTCATTGTTTTTCTTTCAGTCGAGGTCTATTTCTGCTTTATTATGTCTTGTTCCAACTCACAAAGAAGTTTAAATGCCCGGTGCTGCAAATTCAAACCAGTACGCCTGCTGGGTTAAATATTATTAGACGATCACTGATTGTACGAGCTAATGCCCCGAGCGATTGATTGGTTTGATAGCATAACGCAGGCTCTGGATGTGCTGCACTCGGGAGAGCCTTGGTTTACTCTGCAAGTTATTCATTACCTAGGTGTGATCGCGAGTGTGCTGCAGGGCGCCATAACAACAGCAGGAACAGGTAATCTCCTGTTATCTGTCTGTGCCTTGGCTGAAAATCTCATTGTCTGCAAGCTGCAAGAATCCAAACTAGGAGCTCTGCAAGAAAAATGAGAAAATCGACAGTTATTTTGAAATCTATCATTATATATAATCTTGTCATGTGAATATGTGGTGTTATGGTGGTTTTAGGGCACTGTGCATGCTCTGGTGGGCTGATTGAACATAACACTTTGTCTGTTTGTGGATGCTATAGTGCCTGATGGTGAGCCAAGACCCAACTGGGTGATATTTGATCATTGCACATACGTCAGAGTAACTGAAACGTGCACAGAAGAATAACTTCGAGTACTCTGGCGAGCAGTAATCTGAAGAATTTCAGAGCTGCAGCCTGCATATTAATAACCATGTGAGAGAAACTGCAAGCTCTTTCTTTTATTTGCATGACTAAAAATAAATCTAAAGTGTTGATTACGGTAAACGTCCCTCGGCTTAGTTTAAACAATCCTACTCCGGAGCAGGGAAAAGCCGATTTCCTGTGAAAGTAGCTTTTTTTTTTTTTACAAGTTTTTTTTGTGTGTTAACGCTTCACTATCAGGGTGTTTTCTCCAAAAGGAAACATCTCTGTGCTGTGGAGAGAAAAGAAGTTTCCAGTGCTGTTCTGACATGGAGAGGTCATGAGCTAAAGCCTGAGACAACTTTGTCTTATCTGTGGCCTCCAGGCAGAAACACAGGGGGCTGAACACGAAAGATAACGCGCCAGAGCCGAAGTGGCCAGCGTCTGCGTTTATGAATGTCTGCGTGTTGAGTCATCACCCCCCATTTGTTTTGTGTGCCGCATTTGATATGTGTACATACTACAGTCGACGTACAACAAGCACATATTGTACACGGCACAGGGTCGAGACTGTGCATGCAGTGCATGGCAGCCTGTGTCACCGCAGTAAACAAATAAATAATATAGTAAACAACCTGTTTACCCTCAGGTGAGATAATGCTGAGTCAGGCTTATCTTGTTGTGGTGAGTAAGTAAGTGTGGTCGTGTTTACATTCGGCGTCGTGGTATTCCTGGAATGTTTTCGCAACCTCGCCGTTCTCCTCTGAGACTCACAGACGGAGTAAAGGTCGCTTTGCGCCTGGAAGAGGAAGAGGAAGAGGAAGAGAAGTTTTTGCCGCAGTTGCTCTTTGCGGGCAGTCTCTGGGTGACAGAGAGGTTACGGCATACTATCGGAAGCTGAAAAGCAGAAGTCTTGATTTCAACAGAAACGGCTCCAATCACGGAGGTCAAGTCCACTTGTCGCGCAGAACACGAGGATTAGATCGTCACTTAGATTGGTGTGTAGTCTTTAATTACTGTTCCTCTGTGGTCTGAAACCACATCTACACCGAGCATCTGACTGGCTTACCACGGTGGTTGACTGAGCCGCCTTTTTTTTTTTTTTTTTCAGACGCAAAACGTGTTTACTGCCAGCTTGCGTCAAACGCGGCCATAAATCACCTGCAGTCTCCTTCCTTCCACTAACGTCTTGTCAGCTTTTCTTTTTCTCTCTTTTTTTTTTTTCTGCCATAAATTCTGGTTCCTGTTCTCATATTTCTCTTCAGAAACAAACTGTCAAACACTACTCACTGTCAAACAAACGCGGCACCCAATCCCAAACACAAACACGCTCCAGTTATTCTTGGAGGAATGCCCCCCCGACCACAGCGCTACAAATAATCGTCTGGTTTGCGGGATCAGTGACGAATTACTGACGCATGTTTGTGGTTTTACGGCCTTGTGGCCTCACGCCGTTTCCAAGAATCGTGGGATTGTGACCCCTCATACTATCAGCTTTACTTTGGGAAGACTTCTTCACGCCCCTGTGGGACACAATGGGATATCTGCAGTAAAGCAGAACCACAACTGACCTTGACCACAGGCTGTTATGATGAGCATTACTTTGTATTTTCAAATGGCTCCCAGTTGCAACTTAGCGTGACTTCCAGAAAGACGTAAGGGCATCAACAGGAACTCCTCAGTAGGTTACAGTTTCTGCAGATGTTATTCGACACAGCTCTCACCTCCCTGCCAGTGCAGCAGGGTATAGCACACCGATGACCTCAGGTTTGAAACATTTATTGTAGTTGCTAGTTTGAGGATTATTCCTATGAGGATACAGCGTGGGATCTTGAGTCAGTTACACAAATTCATAGGCATATTTCCTAACTAAAGGCTTATATTAGTCACCAAATATCATTAGCAGGAAAGGGAAAGCAGTGTTGTCACTAAGAAGGGATTTGGCTAAGGCAGACGACGACGGGGGGGGGGTCAATCTGTGTGGCAACATGTGCCAGCACATCTGCACAGACCCCAATGCCAGGAAAGTGTTCAAAAACAGCGAATGTGTGCTGAGGAATGTGTGTGTGACAACAACACGGTCTGTGCAAGTGGATACCGCTATTTGTTGCTCTGCATTGTGCTCCACAGGAAACCACGCGATTAAATCAGGGGTATTTTCTGGCATGTAACACTTTTGTTAGGTAAAATTCAGTTTGACTCAATTCAGTAGGCGAAACCCTCTTGTTTTGTTAAATTGAACAGCTGTGTTGGTTAAATATTGAAACCAAATGCAGTGTATGTGTGCGTGCAGGGAGAAAAAAGTCAAACATCAATGTCCCCATTAGGCCCCCTTTTTTTGCTTGCAGCTATAGGTCATTTGAAGCCATTTGTGTAATTGAAAGTGTCCTAAAAACAATTGGTGACCTCTTACTTCCCTCCCCCCCCCTCCCTTTCCATCTCTCATCACTTTAGTCCTCCATCTTTTGTCCCAGCAGTCCTTTTATAAGCCGATAATGTGACTTGGTTTCTGGGTTTAACAGAGTTTTAAAACACACAGGAAGGCGTTGGACCTTTTTGTTGTATGATTATATTTTGTTGTTTTTTGTTTGTTTATTAGAGTTAAGATAAGGTTAACGGCAGTCTCCTCCCTCTTTGTGTTACTGAGGTTGATTTGAGGCATCTTGTCTGTTAGAAAACAAGATTTAACAGGAATTTCTGCTCTCTGTTTTGCCTGGAATTCTCTGGAATGCTTGTGGTGGGAACGTTTTTTTTTCTTTCTCCTCTCGGTGGTATGTTTACGTGAAACAAGTGGGGAAATAAAATAAAGCGTGGATCTGCGACTGGGTTTGCCATCCTTATGTTTCCAACGAGTTCTAATCTGTCTTCATCCAGTAAACATTTATCTTCAGTCACTAGTTTTGGTTTGTGCTGAGTGGATGTCAACAGGGGAAGATGCAATCCAGAGCATGAAGGTGAAAGTCCAGAAAGGGGGTTGCAGCGTTTGACTGCAGCTATTAGTCTGGCTGCAGGTCTGATGTGTGTTCGCTGTGTTTCAGTTGGCAAAAACACACAGTCAGGATTTCATCACCCCTGCAGTGAACTCCACTGTGTTGAGCAATGAGCCGGTGTCTCTGCCAGACTGACGGATGAATAAGTTAATCATTACCCTCTTTACGGTTCTGTAGTGCAAAGACAATCAGATGAAAGCATGCTTCAGTAGTGCTTCGTGTTTTCAGCCGTAAAACCTTTTTGTTTACCAGTTTGTTTGACCATATAAATTAAATTATAAAGTTATATTATTTGATATTAAAAACTTACTGTTTTAAAAAATTAGCTAATAAACCTTCAACAGCATCAGAAACATGAATAACTTAGATTATGTTGTTGTCCCCGCATTAAACCATCTGTCTATCAATGTTTGAGCGATAGCAAGTTCTAATTTTTGTCTTAAAACTGATTGAACCGTGTTTTTTTCAGAAAAAAACAGACACTTTTTTGAAACTGAAGACATTTGGTGTTAATTAAAGATTTAAGTTGGATTATACGGTGTATTTATGTGTAGGAGTTAGATTTCCTTTTCCTTTGGCGGTGTCAAATATGACAATTTAATGAACTCTTTACAGTCTCATTAAAAGCTGGGTGGTACACGACCAAAATACGATGCACATGTTTGGTGTAGATTGCCGTAACAACACACACACACACACACAAGGAGGGGTTACAACCAAGCCTGAGAGCTCACGTCGCTTGGACCAGACCTATTGATATGTTGACTGATCAATTAATCAGTTCATGTCCAAGCTTATCACTAATATAGAGGCCAGAATGATGGCATCTTACTGGGCTGAGGAGAAACCATTTAACTGGTTTACAGATTGTATTTTTAATTATGCTGTATGCTACATATGCAACCAATCTTTTATTTCTATTAATCCCATTTAATATTCATCCCAGGGCAGTTATTCTTCAATAGTTTCATAAGGATGATTCGGTTGGCTGTGCATTGTTGCAGTATGGGTTGAAAACCTGAAACGAATGATGTATTGAATTGCTTTTAAACTTGGGACTGAGATAATTGTTTTTCTTTTTAAATATTAGACATTTAAAAATATACGTTGTGAAGAAAATCCTGTGTCCTGCATGGATGTCATATTTAATAGAGGTGACACACATTTTAGTTTACTTTTTTAAACCTATATCTATTATATCACACAGGTTTTTAATACCTTTAATGAGGAGTAACGTATATAAAATGCAGTGTTTGTAACGTGCGGTAGCGGCCCTGTGGGTGAGGGGTTAAGAGGAACTGACTATCAGGTAACGGTTACCACGGGCAACGACTCCAAGCATGTGGTGGGAGGAGGGTTGTGGTCCGAGCCCCTCCCCCGAGTGCATCATGTCCTATAGAGAAGACACTGGGTGTGAACTACAACTGTGAGGTTCCCTCCCTAAATCTAAGTGAAACCACATTGGGGAATGCACTCACACACTCCACACACACACACAATTGCATATTCACTTCCACCCAGTCTCAGTCATGTAAGTCAGTGCTCCTTCCTGTTTCTTACTCGTTCCGTCTTTTCTCTCGTGCCGTGTTTGCATACACAAGGCTGAAGGAGGAAGTACAGGAAAAGGTTGCCTAGAAGTTTAGTTTAAAGAGGAAGACCGGACCCACAAGGAGATCTCACAAGGACTTTCGGGAGGAGTTTTTTTTTTTTTGTTGGTGTTGTGACGACGCCATGGGGTCCGTGAGAGGTGTTGTTGGGGTTGAAAGGAGCAGAGAAGTGCTTTTGAAAGGAGAGGACTGCCACATTCTTTGAAAGTCAAGTCGGTGTTTGAGCGGAAGATCTCCCAACCAGACGAACCAGATACCTCCTGATGTATTTTAGAGGGAAACCCTAACCCTGAAGCCTCCTCAGACGCTGCTGAGGAATAGACGTTCACCACAAACACTCTCACACACGTGAGTGGGAGCGGACAGAGAGAGAGAGGGGGATAGAAGGAACATGGAAGCACTGAGAGAGTCTTTTCTGCATTTAACTTTTCAGATGTCAACGTATAAGAGAGCCACACTGGATGAAGAAGACCTGGTGGACTCCACCGGTGACGACATCTACCCATCATCACCTATGCAGGTAAAACACCCTGTGCTGAAATTAAACTAATGGGTTGCTGTCAGTAGATAGATAGATACTTTGTTTAT
>NW_023339740.1:23267524-23276329 GCF_004916995.1 Morone saxatilis | reverse complement strand
TTATCCCGAGGGAAATTCAAGACAGTAGGCTGTTATTAAACAGTACATTGGGAAAATGTACAGGCCTTTTTTTTAGGGTTTCACACCTTATGGAAAAAGCACTGTTTTAAAACCTTTTCAGAAAAATGGCTTTGACTTCACTAATTTTGTGTTATTATAGCTGCTGTTTAGAAAAAGGCTTCACTTCAACATGTGTTAGCCCAATCCATCAATGTCTGATACTAGACTACTAGATTTAATGTGTGTCTGTTGACTTGTGAGTCTCTCCTTCTTGGAAAAACATTTCAAAAAGCTTCTATAATACGTTACAGGAGGTCAACCTGCCAAACAGATGCTTCATGATGCACTGTGAGGTTTGAAATATGGGAAGAAGCTTAATGACTGTAGTGTATTTGCTTTGCTGCTAATACAGTACATACAGTAATCAGATCATTCTAGCTGGTGTAACTTTGTTATGGCTTAAAACCACGTTGTTAAGTTTAATGCAGTTTGTTTTGTCTGAACCATTTTACACTGATGTTACTGAACCATCTTTTACACTTTTTGTTCATGTAATAATACATGGATTGTGTTTTATCACCCAACCAGTGTCTGGTTGATATACAGTTTATGGACCTTAAAATTAGCCTCATGCTGCGGCTAATGTTTTGCAGAATTGGAGTAACAGCGAGTCCGACTCTGGTTTCAGCAGATCTGTGTGTAATTTTGTCAACGGTGACGCACAATTCGTGATTTAAAAACCTTTTTTACAACAAAGTAAGGGCTGGTTCTAGTTAGGAGTCGTCTCACTGTAAGACTTTAATGCTCATAGATAGTTAAGATTTATTTATTCAGACACTCCCATTAAAATTTTGAGATTTGATAATGAATTACATGTATATGACATAACAGCAATTTAGTCACACAAAGCTATCGTCACACACGCTAATTAAATCCTTTAAATCTTAAATCATTTGTAACAGTTGTTTATGAGAAAATAGTCGGGTATATCAGCTGATAAACCTGCGATTGGACATTTGTTTTCCCAAATAGATAAAGAACATTTTGAATCTGTATATTAAACAGCATACTGTACAGATCTGCACACACAGACTGTGTTACACAATCTTGCTCTTGTGTAGTTCATCCTAGTTCATTTAGGCTACCACATGTTATTTATGGTTTTAAAAGTCACACTGCAACATGGTTTGCTCTCAGCACTTTAAAAAAAACCTCAATTTATGGTTGAAACACTCTCCTGTGGACAGTTTTTATTCATTTTCTTCTACTCTCGGGTTCAGACCTGATAACAAGGAGCTGAGATTCTTCAGTGCAGTCATTCCTCACAAACTTAATTTGACCCCGAGTATACCTGAAGAGCTGAGACAGAGTGCTTCAAGTCAAGACTTTGACATAATTATCATTTTGCTGTGGTTTTTAGGGTAATAAAATGCGGTTTGGAGAGACTGCAATAAAGACTGCAGATGGAAAGTGCACAGGCTTGGCAGTAGGATTCTTCTCTCAATTACACTCAGTTCAGGCCCAAACCAACCCAACATGCTGAGCTCTTGGGATTAAGAAGCTACTGTGGCTTTGGCATCTGATTTGGTCACATTAAGTCTGACTGTTGGACTCTCTCTCTTCTAAGCTAATAGCTCTAAATCGGATGCTTATATATATATATATATATACTTCAGGGGTTATCAACTTCCACAGGGATATATGTGAGGTCCAAGATCTGACATTTATTTACAGATACTCAAAGACTGGCCAGAGTGCTAAATGTGCCCGGTGAAAGATTTGTGAGTGACCCTTGAAATCGTTCCTGTAGGAAATAAATTCCCTTGGCAGCCTTAAGTAAAGAAACATTCAGTAGAAAAAGTGCAGCAGGGTGTGCTGGTTTAGGATCCACTGCATAAATCATTGAAGTATGTATGGACTTTCCTCTAACTTATGAATTCTCTCATGTTGTTTTTCTGTTGTCCTCGGTTGACTCTTTTGGTTGACATCCTTATCGGTTACAGGTGAACCATAAAAAACAGCAGATACGGTTGAACAGACGTATTGTGTCGTTTCCCAATCTGGGGCAAAAGGAAAATTTTTCTGAGTGCATGTTAAACTAGAAGTGAGGGAACAATGGAAGAATGCTTAACCTTTTCTGTGTAGGAGGTTTGAAAGCGCCGTAATAGAGAAGCCATTGTGCTTTGAAACCAAACCTGTCATCAAATCCCTGAGAAGCTGTTTGACTAAACAATATTTTCCACACTGTATTAGTTCAACTGAGTTTGTGTGTTTATGTTTTAAAGCTGATTTTAAAGTCATTTTTACGTCTTTTACATCTTCAAAAGTATCATATTTTGACTTTGTGGATTATATTAAGCACTTTGATGGTTTTATTCTGTGTGCAGGTGACTCTTCTGCATGGCCGTGGTCCCACGTGTTGGCCAGACCGAACACAGAGAGAGAGGAAGCTGCTGTTCTTACTGTGTGTTGTGTCTGTGGGCCTGTTTATATCTCTCATCACAACTGGGGTCTTCTACAAGCAGAGTGAGTTCAAAGTTTTATTTAAACTCAGTGGTGACATTCGCTGAAAAGAAACACCTGCGGTCTGTGAAATAGTCTGACCACCAGACCTAAAACTCCAAATAATCATAATTTAAAACACACACAAAGAGGAGACAGGCTTAAAGGAATAGTTTGACATTAAGGGAAATGCGCCTGTTTGGCTTTTTTGTCCAGAGTTACACAAGAGTATTGATACCACTCGTTTTTTTAAATGTATGAATGTAATCAATTCTTGTGACTATATGAAAGAAGGAGGGAATTGTTTTTTGTCACTCTTTGTTTTTTGTCACTCTTTGAGAATCATTTTTTTAGCTATTATATACCATCACAAAGCTAAGTGTCCAGGTTAGAAAAAGATCTGTAGACTCTTGAGGCTGTTAAGTGCAACCTTTCTACACTGAATGTGCTTTTATCTCTTTATCTTTCCCTACAAGTGAAGAGCTACAGGGGGGCTGTGCTATTTAATGCAGTATATGTGGATTATTATTTTAAAACCAAAGCCCCACCTTCAGCTAAGCTGCCTTAAAAAACAACTCTATCTCTCCCTTGAGCTTGTTCATTATGGAAAAAGCGATTTACCATCACGTTCGGGCGGCGTCTCATCTGCGTTGATTTCCTCAAGTTTACTATGGGAAACTTAATGCCGCTTCCTCCCATTCAGAACCGCATGTCAGATCACACTTTGAAATAATAAAAGGAACAAGGATGAATTCTCCACGGGCTACTAACCCCATCACTGCTCGTAACTTTGGTTCTGTCTCTGTTTAATACCTTATAAGGACAGACGGTAAAAGTCTCTACTGTAAGTCGAGCGCTAGAGGTGAGCTGTCCCCTGGAACTGTACACTAGCACTTACACTTCTCTAAACACTTTCTTTAGTTTGTTCAGCTTCCTGTTAAACAGCTTTTGTGTTTAGACCTACAAGATGTGGTTAAAAAAAAGCCTTTGTGCTGCCCCTCTAATCGCTTCTAGTTAACAATATTTTTGAGAACACAACACACAAAATACCCATTCTCAGGAAGAAGTTGTTTTGTGAGACACACTTAGCAAGTAGCACCCATCAAGGAGCAATAAAGTTTATCTACTAGCCAGTTAAAAACAGTTTAAAAGGAAAGTGAGTCACTTAAACTTTAGTCTTTAAACCTCCAGGATCGTGAACCTTCATCAGACTATTACGTAATCGGCTGGCAATATTTAACTTTTACCTCCTACGAAGAAAAGATCATCAGCAGTCACGTTTCAGCAAATCATTTATACAATGAGGAATATTCCCTCAAGGTTGTATATCTTTTGCTGTTACCTCTTGGTGAAATAATGGTTTCCAGATGGTCTGAAGATCCACATGTATATTTGGAGGTCCTACCATGAAATATTTTCATATTATCCGCTCTGATCCTCAAAGATGTTTTGAGGATCAGATGTTTTTTTTCACCAACAGACAGGGTTTCCTGCATTAAGTGTTTTAATCTATGAATCTTCTCTACTGCAGCTCATCCGGGCTTGTGCCTAACAGAGCCATGCATCACTGTGGCCAGTACAGTCATGGAAGCTCTGGACAGATCAATAGACCCCTGCCATGACTTCTACAATTTTGCCTGTGGGGGCTGGGTGAAAAACAACCCCCTCCCCGAGGGCAAGTCCCGCTGGGGGCCTTTCAGCAACCTCTGGGAGCACAACATGCTTGTAATGAAGCATTTATTAGGTAAGGGTCGTTGTTTGAGTGCAATCCAGTGTCCTCAGCTGCCTCAGGCAAGCTTGTTTTCCAGAGCTGAGCTTTTTATTTACATCATTTATCTTATGTCTTTTCCTGGGAAGAAAACACAACGATGAAAGGTCTGAGTAAGGCTGAGGAAAAGGCCCAGCAGTATTATCATGCCTGCATGAATGAGGCCAAGATTGAGGAATTAGGACCTAAGCCACTACAGGAGCTAATCAGCCAGGTATGGTTATTCCCTAAAGCAGTCAAACATCTCATTCATCATTTTATCCTCTTTCATGTCTATTAAAGGAACCAATTTCCTTCCATCCAGTAGTCTGTGATCGTTTCTAACTAAACTCTGGCTGTTTCAGATAGGAGGATGGGCCCTGACCGAATCCTGGGACAAGGACAACTTCCAGGAAGTCTTGCGTTCGGTGTCAGCCAGCTATCGCACCTCGCCTTTCTTCACCGTGTTTGTCAGCACTGACTCCAAAAACTCCAACAGTAACATCATCCAGGTGAGAGGGTCAGCGATTTCCAGACAGGCCACTTTATACGCTTCCTCTGTTTGAACAATGGTGTGTATTTAGTGTAAAATCATATATTTACATCTCAGAAAGTGAAGCCTTTAATCACATCCCAGTAAATTTATATTGACGTTTAAGGTCATGCATCAAATTCCCTCCAACACAAGCAGCTTTTTACAAGCTTCCCTGAGGGGACTGATTTTTATCTCTGCTGATATTCTGGGGACAGTCTACTCATTATCACAGTGGTCTTGGTTTCACACTAACCGCTTGAAATGAGACATCGTTCCTTTGTAGGGTCATGAGACCGTAACAAATGGTGCTGATAGGATCTTTGGAGAGCTTCTGCTTTTAGCCTGCATGCTGGCACTAGAGGAATGAAAACAAAAGGTTTTTTGTGAGTGTTGGAAATAGAGGGTGAACCCGGAGTCATAAGGGTGTTTCTCTTGACTTTAGGTGGATCAGTCCAGCCTGGGACTACCTTCACGGGATTACTACCTCAACAAAACAGCAAATGAAAAGGTACTGTGGACAAATGGTTTACAGCATTACACTGGTTTCACTGCGGTCGAGCAAGTTGGACAGTAAAAGTAAAAGATATTTAAGCTCAAGTCGGGTAATTAAGTCAAGATTTTATGTAATGAGAACAAAGCAAATACTTGGAATTCAGCTATGAAAATCCCTAAAGGCTCATTGTAGGTTTTTGCAAAGAGAGCCAATAATATTAAGTATTTCAGCTTCAGGGGAAATACTCTGCATAGTAGCTTGTATTTGCATAGTTTAAGATTACTTTCCTAATTGAATTGTATCCCCAATAACACACCCCTTGTCTCCCCCAACCACCCTCCACCTCACTGTGCTGCCTACTTGGACTTCGCAGTATCTGACAGCATACCTCAGCTTCCTGGTGGAGCTAGGGGTTCTCCTGGGTGGCTCTGAGGAGACGTCTCGGACGCTGATGGAGGAGATCGTGGACTTTGAAACCGCCCTTGCCAACATTACAGTCCCGCAGGAGGAGAGGAGAGATGAGGAGCTCATCTACCATAAGATGGAGGCCAAGGACTTGAAAGTAAGTGTCTGCCTAAATAAAACAAATAAAACGGTATACAGCACTTATGTAGGACTTTATGTGAAATTATACATGTTTGTGTTCAGACTTCTCTCAACAACATGTCTGTAATCTGTGTTTTCGCAGACTCTTGTACCTGCAGTGGACTGGATGCCGTACCTCACAGAAGTGTTTGCTCCTGTTCCGCTCAACGAGTCGGAGCCAGTGGTTGTTTATGCCAAAGAATACCTCCAGAAAGTTTCTGACCTCATAACTAAAACAAATAAAAGGTCAGACACTTAATAGTTTTTTTCCCATGTTTGTGTCCAGTACAGATTGTATGTTGCTATGTCTGTTCACTCTCATTTATAATGATACAGTAAAATAAATAAGATAGAAAGTAGGAGGGAGTATTTACACTGTTTAATTAATATATACATGCATAAATCCTGAATGTTTAAGGCAGAGCAGCATTGGAGAGGGCAACAAAACAATGAATTTGACATTCTCCTTTCCAGCCTACTCAACAACTACATGATAATGAAGGTGGTGAGGAAGATGGTGTCCATTTTGGACCAGAGGTTCCAGGATGCCGAGCAGCGCTTTCTCGAGGTCATGTACGGAACCAAGAAGGTGAGAGATAAAAATTTTGGTATTTCACACTAATCCAGATTTACACAGATTTTAAGAGTTTAAACACAAAGTATGAGGCAGATAGAAAGTGATAAAAGAACAGCAACGTACTGTTTTACCTGCTGGCAGATTCTCAACCAGATAATGTATTTTTAGCATGTTTGTGAACTGAATACGTCGTCATTGTCTTGCTGCTTTTTGCATTAAACAAAGAGTTACCAGTCATAGAAGAAGTAGAGTGCAGTAATTTGTATTTGGGAGTGTATTTGGGCTTTTTTTAGAAGGCCAGTATATATACCAGCAGAGGAAGTGCCCCTAATTCCCAAAGCCAAACAGCTGGGTTTAGAGACCTTTTCACTTGACCTCTTGTTCTCGTGTATGACAGTTGGAAGAGGATTCATTGTTACAGAATGCAGAAAAATGGAAATTGGCACCAGGCAGAATTTTCCCTTCATCATGACAAGAACTGTAAATTATCACTTCTTAATGTTAGTTTTCCAACCTGATTTCTTCAACTTCACCTAAGGACAATCCTGGTTTCTTTAATTGGGGTGAGAGGTTTGAGAGAAAGAGAAATCTGTTTAAAACCGACACATTCCTGCTGGATTAACCTGATTTCTTGGCCTCATGCATCTTTTTCCGTCTTGATTCAAAGCATTAGATAGAAGAGAAATCTGATAACTGCAAAGTTGTACATAAATGTGAGTTTAAGACTAACCAGTTTACTGATTTACATATTACGGATTTACTAGGATTTTCTGCCTTAACATGATTTCTCTCAGTAACATCAGTTTTTCTATGTACATGTAATTTTAGTGAGTTCACCTAAATTACAAAAAAAAAAAAAACCTGTTTCTCATTTACTTACTTATTTTATAATTCAGGTAGTTTTTGACCTGAGGTTCTGGGCGCAGAGGTGAATGGAATTGTGTCGTTCAAGACATTGAATGTGTACATTTCAATAATTCAACAGCATTGTGACTGTGTATTGGCAAGAATCTGGTGATACTATACGATTAATATCAATATATATTGCGATTTATTTTCTTTTAACCTAATTTTAAGAAAATAGTTAAAGCATTACAATCGATAGTGTTTTTGAGAGTTGATACAATATCACAAGACAAAATATTGCGCCATGATATTTTTCGATATTTTCCTACACCCCTATTCAACAGTGGCACGTCTTTCCAGAAACAACATATTAGACCTACTTTCTACCGAAAAGGTAGTTCCAGTGAAAACTGTTCACAGAGTGGACTATCTGGTGGATTATCCAGAGTGACAATGCACCCTCATCATATTGGTATTAATCAAAAATAATCTGCAGTGCTCGATGCCACCACGCTATGGATGGATGAGAAAATTTCTTTTTTTTCTTGCAACTTGGATGAACTGAGCCTTTAATTAGACACACAGTTGAAGATTATGAAACTTGGCAGCAAGTTGTACTTCCCTCTAAGTAAGTAACTGACTGTGAAGGCTCCGCCGGTGACCCCCAGAGCTTATCTGAGCAAGCTGTAATAACAAAGCCAAAACTTTCTGTGTGCGCTTCTTTGTGTATCTGTTTTATGTTAAAAGTGCAGCTGTGTCTCTTTTTCCATCTGTGCCTATGTGCACAGATTTACAGCTTGCTCAGAATACTGCTCATTTCCTCACTCCGACCTTGTTTCCTCTTTATCTTCAAATGCACGCAGCTCCATTTGTCCTTGTCCTTCCTTTCACCTGATAATAGCTTTGATTTTTTTTTTCAAAACTTGCAGTCAGTGAATCAGCTGTTTGAGATTCAAATTTTTAAGTTAAGATATAAAATCATTGTTTAAAGATAGATGGAGACTAGGCTTTTGAGAATAGATACTACGTGCATTTGTGTGTTCATGATATTCCAAAAATTACTTAATTTTCAAATTTTAGATTTAACAAGATCTACAAAATGATGCCACACCTCCAGAGTATTGTATATAGTATTATTGAGTCACTGTTATGAGTTCATTCTGTCTCAGAGGTGTTTTGGGTGAAAGACTAGTTTCTAGTTCATGACTCTCATACCGTATTTTGATTATTAACAGGGTTAACAGTCCTAGTGGCCGTGATCCTTGGGGTCCATTTGTAATTGAAACCACCAGGCACTTGTAGAGTACACATTGCAGTTAAATCCCAGGGGGAACACTGTGCGTCTCACAAAGAGTGAGAGTCCCAATTGAGCAGCCAAATAATAATAATACTTCTTAAAACCAGGTAGTTGAAGACCACCCAGTTTATGGTCCCATGTCCAGACCACAAACACATTTTTTATCATAAAAACTGCAGACAAATAAAGTAATTTGCGGTTTTTGGAGGAAACATTTTGGTTT
>NW_023339740.1:23265368-23267465 GCF_004916995.1 Morone saxatilis | reverse complement strand
TCAGGAAATAGACACACACATACCCACAAATATAACAAAACAAAGACTTGTTGGACAAAATGAAACTCTTTTCCTTTTTGAAATGTCTCCGTTATTCACTTCTTTTTTTGTTGATGTTCTACTGGTTAGCTTCAGTTTAGAGTGTAAATAGGCCGTGAATCGGTGTGTGTGGGGGTTCCTCTTGTTGTGTTGCCTTGTTTATCTTAAAAAAACACTCAGTCCTTTAGAGAGAACACTTTGTCTCTCAGCCCACAGAGGGATAATGGCTCAGCTTTGCCTCACTGAGCTCAGAAGTCACAAAAAGATTGCAAACAGTTTCTATTAGTGCTGAATTTTTTTGTTACATGAATTCCCTATCCAACTCAATGGAGTAAAGTTAAGAAAGGTCCTGTGTGTAACATTTAGGAAGCTCTGTTGGCAGAAATAACATAATATTTTCATTAGTCACCTGAAAATAAGAATCATTGTGATTTTTTTACCTATTTATCTACAGAGGCAGCGGGTCCTGTTCCACGTTTAACCATCATGTTCCTACAGTAGCCCAGAACAGACAAACCAAACACTGGCTGCACTGATTCAGTTTTGTATTGATTTTCTTAATGGCAAATTAAGAAAATCTGGCAGGAATACAACCAATAGTGAATGTAGGTAGGGAGAAATCCACCCATTGGTTTTATACACTGGCTCATCCTGTTCAGAGTCGTTGGGGGTTGGTATATATCCCAGCATGCACTGGGCGAGAAGCAGGAACAGATTGGCTGGGTCACCAAAACTAGCACAGGGCTTTGCAGGAGAAGTAGTGGTCTATTAGTAGACTGCGTGGCCCTCGTAGAAACATACTCTCACTGCTTCACTATCACTACAGTTATCCACACCTACACACAGAGCCCACAGCGGAATCGTACGAAACAAGTCCACCCATGTTTTGTGGGATTAGTCATGTTCATTTTGGGAAATGTAGGAAGTGACTAATTGAAATGGGTTGAATGAAATGTGAGGACAAAAAAAAAACAGGCTGTTGGCTGATGTTATCTAACAAAAAGAGAAAATGCATGGAGGCATTTTTCCTTAAACATGCCTTGATGTGTTCATTTGATGTTGCAGAGCTGCACTCCACGCTGGAAGCTGTGCGTCAGCGATACAGACAGCGCCCTGGGCTTCGCTCTTGGAGCCATGTTTGTCAAAGCCACCTTTGCTGAGGACAGCAAGGCCATTGTAAGTTCGCTTCAAAGTCCTTTCCCTCACAATAGCTGCTCCTACTGTGTGAGATGATGTGCTTCTGACTTTTCCTACTGTCTCTGACTCTGCGCTTCAGGCTGAAGATATGGTTGCAGAAATTAAATGGGCATTTGAGGAAAGCCTGAAGTATGTGAGCTGGATGGACTCGGAGACAAAAAAAGCAGCGAAAGAAAAGGTGGGTGTGTATTTCTTTCCCTAGGAAGTTTTGCTGTTGATCGATCTGAAGTGAGTTGTGTTGAGCTGTTTGTGCTGAAGTGGATGAGAAATACAGCGCTGCCACCTGGTGTGAAAATGTGTCTTTTACAGTTAAAAATAAATCCTATTTATTACAGGCAGATGCGATATACAACATGGTCGGATATCCAGAGTTCATCATGAACGCCACAAAGCTGGACAAAGTGTTCAATGATGTAGGTAAATGTTTAACTGTATTACATGTCCAATAAGTTTTATTTATCACATAATGTCTCATTTTGTCTAAAACACCTAACTCCATTTGTTTCCTATCATTTCTGATTCCTCCCTCTTTTAGTTCAGTGTGGTGTCAGAGCTTTACTTCCAAAACGTCATGCAATACTACAACTTCTCAGCTAGAGTGACTGCGGACCAGCTGAGGAAAACTCCCAACAGAAACCAGTGAGTTTGCTCCCTCATCACCCACCCCCCAACACACACACACACACACCCCGACCGCCCCGCTTGCCAGAGAGGAGGTTGCACGCTCCGACGGGGACGCATTCCCATTATACCGACTCAGCAGTTCACTGCTGCCATCCACAAATGTTCCCAGGCAACCAACTTCTCTCTGCTGAACTGATCCTTGTCTCTAATTAGGCTGGGGGGGGGGTGGGGGAGGGG
>NW_023339740.1:23258015-23265268 GCF_004916995.1 Morone saxatilis | reverse complement strand
GGCAACCAACTTCTCTCTGCTGAACTGATCCTTGTCTCTAATTAGGCTGGGGGGGGGGGTGGGGGAGGGGACAGATCACGGTTCCCATGCCTTCCAAACTGATCTGCAGTCAGACTGGCACAGCAGAGAGGGGTAGAATCGATGTTCTGAATTTTTTTGTGACCTTGATGTCACGAAGCCTCACGTGGTGACTCTGTGCTCCTTGTTTTTGCAGGTGGAGCATGACCCCTCCGACCGTGAATGCATATTACAACCCAACCAAGAATGAGATGGTTCTGCCGGCAGGAATTCTTCAGGCTCCTTTCTATAGTCGTTCATGGCCTAAGTAGGTTTTTTTTACATTGCATTCGATCTTGTTGGATGCATTTTAGTAGAATAGAAGACAAGTTTATTGTACACCAGAGTGGAAAATTGTCTTTAGTTCACAAAACCATAAACCATTCAACATTATCCACAGAGAAAGTAATTTAGTGGCTGTTTTTTGACTACAAATCACAAATTGTCACTTTCACTTTGGCTTTTATACAGATGAAACAAACGAGATATAACAAACTTTAGAGATGCTTGTAGATGGATTTTGTTACTTTGGACAGAGCCAGACTAGTTGTTTTCCTGTTTCCAGTTTTTGTAGTAAGCTAAATGGTTTCTAGGTCCAGATTCATATTGAACAGACACATATGTGAGAGTGGTATTAATCTTCTCATCTAACTCTGGGCAAGAAAGTGACACTGTTGGTGTGAACATTTTCACAATGTATGATTTTGTTAATGTTTTTCAGAGCTCTTAACTTTGGTGGAATTGGAGTTGTCATGGGACATGAACTGACTCACGCTTTTGATGACCAAGGTTGGTAAATAGTTTTATTTTTTAAACAATTTACATTTTTAGATGATAAAAATTAACCATCTTGATACTAAATTGTTAAATAAAAAAACACTTGAAGCGCAACTTGTCTGTAATATTTCACACGTTCATTCAAAGGGAGGGAATACGACAAGGATGGAAACCTGCGTCCCTGGTGGAAGAACTCTTCTGTGGAGGCCTTTAAGAAGCAGACCCAGTGCATGGTGGAGCAGTACGGAAATTACAGCATCAACAAGGAGCCTCTGAATGGAAGACACACCCTGGGAGAGAACATCGCTGACAACGGTGGACTCAAGGCCGCCTACAAGGTCCGATGTTAAATAGGAAGCATAAGTAAACCTTGAATATTTCAGTTATGTGGCTAAAACCTGAGGGAAAGTGGCTTTCTGTCACTGGTGTAGACAAACAATTAAACACTGCTGCAAGAGAGCATTTCGATTATTATTAGGGAATAGTGGAGACCACTGCTGTTATGTTTTCCGATAGCAACATCGTCAGATTGCATGTTTACAAGGGCAGAAAAACTCACACAGATCTAAGATTAATCCCCTGCATTAGTTTATTTACCTAAGGCTGTTGTGGGTCACATCCATTAATCTGTATTGGAAAAAGCAGGTTGTCTGGTTTACAGTGAAGCCTGGAAATGCAACAGGTGGTTACGAGTGGCCTTGTCAGCCTCTGGTTACTTCTTCACATGGACACATTCTTTCCATGTAATGAAAGGTCATAAGCGATGAAGCCCGTTGAGCAAATCCTATGGAAGTGAAGCAGCCCACATTACATGGTACATATTAAAAATAACACCCAGGGAGGACCTTAAGTGGATCTTCTATTTCCCTTATCACCATACACTTTTACATAACAGTGAATGCATGTGTGTAACATGATCGTTTGTTGCCTCGAAGGCTTACGTGAACTGGATCAAAAAGAACGGCGAGGAGGCCACACTGCCTGCGCTGGGAATGACCAACCATCAGCTGTTTTTTGTAGGATTTGCCCAGGTTTGTATTACTCGCATTACTCATATTATTTTCTTCTTACTTCATACCGTCTACATACGACTGCTGTATTTCTTAAAGCTCCCCTCCAGTCATGTTTCAAGACATATGAAAATACTCTGCTTTGAATAATAATTTGCGTCTAAAGTGAATTTCAACAAATATATTCAAATACCTTGTTAAGAATTCTTTAAATGACATCTGCGCCCTCTCCCTCGTTGAAAAACACATAATATATACTATTTTTAACAAGATGTCTCCTACTTTATTGAAAAGTTATTTATCAGTGTATGTGTACAGGAGGCTTCAAGTTTCCACATGCTTGTACATTCATGTGTTAAACTCAGATTTTAGGTTATCACTGAGAAGCTTTCGTAGTTGATTAATGTGAAAACAGCCTACTAGTGAAAAAAAACAACATACTTTTGACTTGAGGGGAACTTTAAGACAAAAATCAGTAGTGTAAATGTGTCCTAGGCAGGAAAATTTCGATTAATCAGCTCAGAAAACACTTGAGCTGTTATGACAAGAAATGAATTAATTAATTCTGTCCAGCCTCTGAAATCTCTTTATAATTCTTCACAGAAATTTAGCAATTCATTCCTCATGTTGTGTCTCTTTTATATGTTATTATTCCTGCAGGTATGGTGCTCTGTCAGGACACCTGAGAGTTCACACGAGGGCGTAATCACAGATCCTCACAGTCCGTCAAGATTTAGAGTCATCGGCACCATCTCTAATTCACACGAATTCTCGAAGCACTTTGGCTGCAAAGCAAATGCTCCCATGAACCCTAAACACAAGTGCGAGCTTTGGTGATGCCTCGTTGCTCGGTGCTGTTTATCAGTGGATGTGCGAAATGGACATTGGGGGAAAAAAAAAATAGCTTGAGATACTGAAAAAGTCTCTCCGGACAGGGAACGCAAGAACCACTGAAAACTCCCACTGCCTTGCTACTTAATGCTTATCGGACTCCTTATCAGGACAAAATGCTGCTCTGTATGGAGGACTCTAATCTTCAGTGCTTCTCTGCAAGGACTGTTGGTTTCGCATAAAGCTTTCCCCAACTTCTGAAGTTAAATGTAGCTATAAATGTGCTTTATGAACACTGGAAACCCAACAGTTGGTTACACAAAATGGGGGAACCACTCTCGAATTTTGTAAACTGCTCGTTTGTCACAAAAAAGTGATAAATAAGTAAAGTGATGTTTTCTTATTTTCCTGTAACTCTACACTGTGTTTGGATCGGCTCCAGTTTACTTTTATTGTGTTTTATTTATAGTCACAAATTGTTATGTGAGTGAAACCAGGAACCTGCAAGGTTTTTAATTGGGTCATTTATTAGTAATTGGTATAAATATGTTTTAATGTGTACAATTTGGTTAAACTGTTACATTTAAAAAAAATAAAAATAACAATGGGATATTTGTGTTTAAAAGTGACATAATGTCCCAATGCTCTCATTTTATTTCTAAAATGTGAGACTAATACAACCAGAAACAGAATGAAGAAAATTCACAGCAATAAAATAAAGCATCAACAATTTTTTTTCATTCAGAACTTGTGCCATACCTGTTTTTATGAGCTTGTCACAAATTATTTTGTATAGTAAAACCAATCTTAAAACATTTCTGTCTCATGTCCATTATTTGTTCACAGAATCTGCACACACACATCTTTATGTGACTAGCTTCATATAGTGCCTAAATAACTGTCTCATATTTGATTATATTACTCAACCAATCTGTAAATCTGATAGGAAATTGTCTAACTTGCAGATGCGAATCAGCCTGAAGAACAGTAGATGGCGCTAGTAACACACAAGTGTATGTTACAGTCCTGCAGCTGGTGCAGACCATGAAGTAAACTAATATCTAAATATTGGATGTGAAGCCTTTTTGGGGGCATGCATAAACGCAAATTACTAGAAACATCTGTGCAACTTGATGTAATTAAGAATATTTCATGTTTATAGTTTTCCTTCTTAATATATTAATATATTTTTAGCGACATGTTCTTGCTTTATAGACTCATTTTATTGACTACGCTTGAGAATGTACAACCAAAATGATTTAAATTAAATAAATAAATAAATTCCAAAGTAATTGTTCTGTCAGACACATGGAAACCGGAGCCATGCGTTGTAGTGGGTTTGATAGTAGGTGAGTTGATTAGCCGAGCGAATCCGTAACTGGCCGAGAATCGCCGAATCATCTGTCCTGCCCGGACTGCTGGAAGCGGCCGCAACGCCATGTTGGCGAAGTCTCTCATCTCTGTGAGGAAAAAATGATAGAAAACACACTTGTCGAGAAGAAAAGGTAGATCGCCGAGGGAGGTCGAAGATCGTGGCGATTATTTATTTTGAAAAAGAAACGAAACCGAGCCGGATCCGCAGAGGTTCCGGACGGGCGAGGGAGGCTAAACCTCCCACCGTCCCCATGAATAGCACCGCTGATCCGAACAGCGACTTTCCATGAAAAAAAAAAAGACGTTTGTGTCGCTATTTGAGCTTCGTTATCCCAGTTCGTTAAAGGGGATTTGGGGCCTGCTTCAAGAATCCGCTCCGCTTGCTCCATGCACGCAAGCTAAGCGCTGTTTGTATCAGTATTTATTAAGATATTGTTTTTTAATTTGTTGAGAATTTTAATTTTTTGAAAATTTTTTTTTTTTTTTTTTTTTTTTTTTTTTTTTTTTTTTTTTAATTTTATTTCTCTGCGATGAGTTTGCCACCGAAAGTGGTCCCGAAACCCGCCGCTGTCGCAGTTAGCGGACCTGGAAGTGGCCCCTCTCCGTCGAGCCAACTGCGGGCTACCCTGACCTCCGTGTCTCTGCCGCCGGGAGCCCCGACAGCTCCTCAGCCCGGCGCTGTACCGCCTCAGTATCCTTCTTTAACCTGGGTATGGACGTGTGATTGTAATGCATTTTCACCGCTTTCCCTTTGTTTGACAGCAACACACACATTGCAGTTTTGTTATTTTATTAGAGATATAATTTATATGTATATATATATATATATATATATCGGTTGGATGCGGGGATGATGGTTTCGTTTGGAGGGGAGGGGACAATTAGCTAAGTGTGCTAACATTAGCTTCTGATGCCGGTTGGTGAAGCTAACGGAAATGTCAGTTGGGTTTTTTTTTTTTTTCTGTGCAGTTCGCGGCTCGCTGTTTAAATATAGTTATCAGTGATTAACCGGCTGTCATTTGAACACAGCGGCTGTATATTTTAAGCGATAGACGAGGTGTCGTTTATTTGGCGATATGTAAAAGCTCCGTTACCGGCAAGCTATCAGGCTTTTACCGGTTACCGGCTTTGTTCAGTTGTCGGTGTCGGTTAGCAGAGGTGCGTTAGCCTGGATATCGGCAGCCGCGACGCAGAGCAGCAAACTGCTTCATCCATTTCAGGGAGATATCACTTGATAACGGGGGCGAACAGTAGCCCCGTACAAGGCCCGATTTATGGGAATTGCACCTTTTATTTATTATTATTATTTACCCCCCCCCGCTACCGTTTCACGTAACATTAGCTGGCTTTTTGAAGGGGTGTTTCTCCGCAGCTTTGACAGGCCTGTCGGGGCTTTCGGCTCTCAGGATGACAGCCTGCAGGAAAGTTAATAACTGTCTGCTTTCACGACAATTGAAGGCATGTTTTGATTTAAACAGTTGAAAATCGATAGTACACTATTAGTAATCCTTCGTGGTCCGTCTCCAACTATCTAACCCACATTGTAAAGTCATTCCACCTCCTTTTTTGTTTTGTTTTTTTGTTTTTTTTCTCGCTGGCATTGCTCCAAAATAAACCTTTTTCACCTTTTGAGTTTTACCCAGACATGAAGCAGTGTTACTCTACCCTACTTTTGGTGGAGTGGAGTCACAGTGGTTATGTCACCTCCTGTTTTATTTACAGCATGGTGGCAGTAGTGTGAGGCAGAGGATTAGGTTGACGTCTCCTGCCCGCCAGTGGCTCAGAGTTGTGTCTTTTGTGATGTGACAGCCTCTGTTGTGGCTCATCTTTGGGGCGTGATGTCTCAACCTGATTTCCTGCCACCCACTATCACAGCCGCCCTGTGTTTCTGACATCTGTAAGGGGCAGTGAGAAGCTGGTAATGTCAGGTGGTGGTGGTGTTTGTTTTTTTTTTTGCTTACAGTGTGTTTTGTAATGTTTTTGAGTCGGTGGAGGAAATCGAACACAACGCAGAAGATAATTAACTCTCTATCTGTTGTGAAATGTCCTCTTTTGACTTTCCAGGCTTTTTTGAAAATTTGCTTAACCTACTTTCGGCTGTGTGATATTCAGAGTCTACCGGTTCAGTGCGGAGCTGCACCCACTTCATTTACTCAGCGACTGACTTTGTTTAAAGCACAGCTCCACATAACAACAAGTAAAATAATGGCAGATATTTCTGTTTTAAAGTGTTGGACGTCACACCCCTTTGGCGTAATTGATCACTCTTGCTTATCTGATTCTTTAACACTGACTTATTTTGCCTAACATAGCTAAATTACTGACCCCTCCTGATGAAGTTGTGGCTATTGATCCACTAAAGTAGGAGTTCCTGTGTTAAATGTACAGGGACAAACCTGAGTCAGACACACATAAAGCACAAAAGCAGGTTACTTCCCAGGCACATTCCCGTTGCTATAGATTTTAAACGTCATTAGGAGATTAGAGTTAGCCCGGCTGATTAACTGCATTGTGAAAGAATGCGTTCATGGGTCGCAGATATTATCCCGAACGCTTGTTCAATTAAAGTCAATCCAAAACATCCAATACTCGGACAACGGAGGGTGCACGGAGGGAAATTAGCACCAGCAAAAAGCTTGTAAAATATGAAAGTGGCAGGTAGATTTGAGCACGCAATGACTTACTTACTACTTACTGTCGGAGTTATTGAGTTCCCCAAGCTAATGTACTTTTAATTCAATCCGGTACAACAGCTGTGCAGTAACGCCTACTTTTATAAAGTTTATCATGTTAGTGTTGGTGACAGTGTGTTGCCATTTTGGGGGTTTAAAGTTCGCGGTTGTGTTGAATTTAATTGGATTTTGTTGACTGTCTTATATTAAAGTAAGATTTTTTTTAACCTTTTCTTGCCTTACATTAACCGTCTGTGTAGCAGGTGGGAGTCTGCTTCGTCCTGGGACCTCTGTGTAATTTACAATATCCCCCAGAAGGTCCCTGGACCCTGTTCGAGACAGCATTGAACTAGACTGAATTTATGTTCACATCTACATGAAAACAGACCCTCAGAGTGTCGCTGCTCGTCTGACCCCTCACCTCTCTGGACCTCTGAGGTCAGGAGTGTGTCACGCTCTGTCTGGGCTCCTGGTGCATGGGAATTCCCACTTTGTTGGTGTTTGTGTAGCCCTGAGATGCACGGAGGGGTTT
>NW_023339740.1:23255940-23257979 GCF_004916995.1 Morone saxatilis | reverse complement strand
GGGGGGGGGGCGCAGTTTGTTTCTGTTCCTGGTTGCCAGAGAAACACCCAGCGCATGCGTCTGCTGCTGCACTTGTCAGACAATGGCAGCGCTGCTTAGCATTCAGAGCGAGAGGCCAAGGTGGCGCTTCCCACCATCTGCCAACAAAAGGCCCAGGTCACCCAGCCTCCCTCGTTTCCTTCCACCCCCCCACAGCTCACCTCACCCCACTGCTGGCCCAGCTGAGAAAACGGAGGGCTTCTCCCCATTTCCCCCTCCCTGCTCGTCCCCCCAAAAACCCCCTCAGCTTTCATGGTACAGTACTTTCATCTCTCTTTGAAGAGCCTCACTCCTTTTTTCTCTCTCACAACGTCTTCAAATCTTTGTCCTCCCGTTTGGACAGCACTTGCCAAAGAGAGAGCGGTGAAGTCTCAGGTATGCAGTCACAGCCAGTGTTAGTTACGACGTACAGCTACGTAATGTGTTCGCCCAGCTGGTAAGTCACACAACACAGCAGCCCTGTATTTTAGGACAGGTGTGTACAGTCTGCGTGAGAAGATATCCTCATGAGCAATACTCGCTGTGGGATGTTATAAATAAACTGCTGAGTTGTTATGAGCCAGCATGCAGGACTGTTCTTTCCAGAGAGGGAGTGGCCTGTTGAAGAAGACATCCTGCACACTGTCTGTTTTCTCCTCAAGTCACATTCACACATCATCGCGGATCGTTTTTTTTTTACTTTAGAAAAAGCTTTTCATACAACCAGTAATTGTTGAAAAAACGGACTTCTTCTTCTCCTTTTTACAGTCGTATTTCGTCAGCTGTTTTTACAGTACTCTGTATTTGCGGTGAACTCCGTGTTTGGAGATCCATCCCGACCACATCGTGATGCTGAAAAGTTGATGGATGAGTCGGGAATGTTCACGTCCGCTTGTAAGCAAACAGTGCTGCGACTTTTGCTGATGCAGCGTTAATGTTGGTGGCAGAGCAAGAATTTAAGCTTCGCCTCCTGAATGCACGAATTCAGTTTTGCCTGTACTGCAGCTGAACGATCGCTCCGTTTGTGTGCGGTGCTGTAAAACCAAAGCAGCACTAGTCAGGTTGGATTCGTTGTTCTTGTTGGTTATGTGTTTGATTTCATGGTGAAACTGTTTGTTGGCACTGCTGGCTTCTATCGACTAAATCACCCTGGCGAGTGTTTTTGGGTCAGGTTCCCTCGCTCAGGCTAGTGGTTCTGCTGGCTGAGTTCAGTGCTGCTGCTGTTTTAAACATAAACCAGCAACCTCGTGATGATGTATTCCTGACTGCTGGGCTGTTTCTGCCACAGGGTCTCTCAGAAAAATCACTCAATTCTCCGTCAGTGTAATTCGGCTCGTATGATTTGATCACCTCTCAATTCAACAATGCAAGTCGTCACGCAGCCCATCAAACTGATTCTCACGTTCTCAGTTTAGTTGTGTTTCACAAAAGATAGCTGTCACTGCAATAAAAGGCCAAGGTTGCGTTTATTACGGTTACAGACGGGGAAAAAAAACAGGAAGTATTTTCACATTTCTTTTAACTCACCTTGGCAGCGTTTCAGAGAGATGCAACAAACTGTGGCTCGTTATGTCTGCTGAACGCTCCCACTTTAAAGAGGACCGTGTCTTTAAACCATCACCTGGAGGAAAGACTCGACCTACGCAGATTATAAAACATTAGGACCAGCTTCACAATAAATAGAAGTCTTTTCTATACAGGTGTCGTTTTCTCTTTTAGTAACGTAGTGAAAGAACATGTAGAGGTAATATATTTTTAATTCAAAGCAACTTTATTTATCCCTACAAGGACTTTTGGTATTTTTGCTGTTTGTATTTTATTTCCTGCATCTGGCTCCTTTTTAAAAGTGCAGGTTGACTGAATGTTTCCTTAATTATTAAACCGAACACATTCTGCGTCGCTGTAGAAATCCAGAACCGATGTTGCTTCAGGTTTAGCTTGTTAGAGCTGAATCCACCAACTCGCCACCTATCTGTTGTGAAAGAGCAGCCTCAGCAACAGCAGTGTGTGTGTCTGTGTGT
>NW_023339740.1:23255645-23255840 GCF_004916995.1 Morone saxatilis | reverse complement strand
CTGATATCAGATACACACACACACACACACACACACACACACACACACAGTGAAAACAAACAGGTAGGATGAGTGGGAGAAGTCGGATGTCACACTGAGACATTTCAAGGTTTTCACTCTGGTGCGAGGAGACAGCCGGCTTCTGCAGCCGCCCACTGACAGTCCCGACTGCCGCCAGCCTCCACCCACACACAC
>NW_023339740.1:23228240-23255591 GCF_004916995.1 Morone saxatilis | reverse complement strand
CACACACACACACACTCTCACACACACACTCACTGTCTGTGCAGCTTTCATTAAAAACACTCAGCATTGTTTCACATCCTCCGTCTCTCCTCGTTCCCGAACCCTGAAACACCGACTCCTTGTGTTTTTATATTAAAATCCAATCATTGTGTCTTCCTGTGAAACAGAATCAATCTGCAACTTTTAGCCACTGTACAGTGAAGTTGTCTTTTTTTTAAAGTGAAAGTTTCAGATATGTCTGATTACAGATCAATAATATAACTAATCACTGACTATATGAACTAAACAGCCTCATAACTGTTAAATTACACATTAGTAAACCATCTTTGGGGTCAAAGGTCAACTACTGAAGTCTTTACAGTTAATATCGTTTATTAAAACTAAACCTAAATTATATTGTGCTTATAAAACTGAAATAATGATAAAAATAATCCGAATTTATTACTAATAATAATAATAACTAATACTAACACTCCCATTATTATAGTGTAAGTAATAAAGTAATAAAGTAATAAAACTACCCAACCATGTCATGGTAGCATGTTTGTAAGAAGGTTAAATAATGCTCTAAAGTTGGCACAGCCATTTTCATCCCTTGACCTCTGACCTCTGAATGAAAGTGGATTCTATGTGTTTATTATTTTACGTCAACATACTGTGAATACATTTATAAATTAGGTAAAATTAGATATCTTGTATAATTTTGGAAGTTTTCACAACAAATGTTTTTTTAAGAGTATAAGTACATTCATTTAACTCCTGTGTGCGACCACCAGGGGGCGACGTGTCCCTGTGTGTTTATTAAAGCAGTAAAACCACAACAAACTAATATTCTGTTAGTGTGTGTGTAATGAGTCAACTGTTGTATTATTATTATTATTATTATTATTATTATTATTATCTAATTTATTACTATTATTATTATTATATCATTTATTATTATTATTATTATTATTATTATATCATTTATTACTATTATTATTATTATATCATTTATTATTATTATTATTATTATCTCATTTATTATTATTATTATTATATCATTTATTATTATTATTATTATTATTATTATTATTATGGATAAATCTGATATCATTTATTATTCTGACTCATACATTCATGTAGAAGCAGGATATTGATTATTATGGATAAATCTGCTGATTATTGTCTCCATTAATCTATTGATTGATCGTTTTGTACAAAGTCTGTCTAGTGACAATTACCCAGAATTCAAAGCGACACCTTCACAATGTTTGTTAATAATTTAAAATAATTTAAAGGAAAAACAGCAAATCTTCATATTTGTGAAACTGGAACCGATTATTAAGATTTTAGTTTCATCATAAACACAACAAATAATATAAAAACTGCGATAAATAATAAAATAACACTTCAATCATTGATTTTCTGTTAATTGATTTATTGATTAACGGACTGATGGTTTCAGCTTTATTTATATAAACTGTTTCTGTTCGGCACTAAAAAAACTCAAAGCAACTTTAGTTTTGAATCAAACTTTTATGTTTTTGTAATAATCATCGTTTGTTGACATAATTAAATTATTTTAATAATTAACTTTTATTCTTTAGAAAAACTTGTTGTTCTCAGTGAACCAGATTAAATATTATTATTAGTTTTAACAAGGTTTTTGAAATACAGATTATTTTTTGCTTCCTAAACTAAAGATTTTTCCAAAGAAAAAAAATAAGTTATCAATAATTATTATTAGTTTATTGAAAGAGTTTGACATAAAACTATTTTATTCTCTCTGGAACAAGTTTCCTTTGATTTTTTTTTTTTTTTTTAATTTTACAATTTTCAGGTTTTTCTTCAGCCTCCCGCCTCCCATCTGGACCCGCCTGAATATACAAGAATAAATACTCGAGTAAAAAGTAGCTGGCTGTGATTTTACTCATCAATGCAACACTGCACAAATCACTGCAGTGTGTGTGTGTGTGTGAGAGTGTGTGTGTGTGTCTGTGTGTGAGTGTCTGTGTGTGTGTGTGTGTGTGTGTAAGAGTGAGCGGTGGGCTGCTTGTGTCTGCACCATCTGGGCTGTCTCCACTCACTTCCTGCGCCTCCACTCTTTGAACCCACTGCACTTTTCAGATTTCCAGGTAGCCTGTGTCTTTCAGCTCGGACAGAGCACTCGAAACGTGTGCTGCCGTGTTTACGTGACACGAGACTTCATCCTGTGGCAGAGACATTCATTACAAGTCATTGCTGTTTGATTGAGGTGATATTTGTCTAACTCTCACTCTCTCACCCTCTAATGCTTCTTTTTCTTGTGATTTATTCCTGGGTGAGGTTGCTAACTACACATCTGTGATTCATTAATTTCTTAAGTAATGACAGATTACAGTTTATTGAGCTGTGTCATCCTCCCTATCACACCCCTGCTATTTATGGGGCTGTGTTTCCTCCTTCTTTCTTTCCCTCTCACCCACTCAGCACATTAATGGCTTTACAGTAAGCTAATGATGAAGCCACAGCAGCTTTGCCCTCCTAATTGAGGCTTACAGGTCACTGTGGGGTCAAGGGTCAAGGAGGAGTGGCTGAACCTGCTTTATGGGCTCGTCGTAGGCTGTGAGTTTACCATGACAACAATAAACTACATGGCAGTCTGGTCTTTGTTTAGGAGGGAAGCCTGTTTGCATTTCTTCTCAATCTCTCTGTAATTTTGTCCAGTTGGACGTTGCATGTAATTTTATCTCTCTTATTCCCTGAAGCAGTATCCCAGTTGTAAGTCTTTAAGTTGACATTGTGTTTGCCCTCTCTCCTCAAGCAGAAAATTAATGGAGATCAAACTAATGAGTAATGTCTAATTAAAGCGGTCAGCCACTTTCATGGTTGTTTCGGACACATGCAGCAGAGCTTGACTGAAAAGTGTCTGCATCCATCTGCTCACCTGGACACCCACATGGAGGGCTTGATATAAAGGAAGTTTTACCTCAGGACATTTAGTCTACCCGGTGTGATCGCCTGAATATGACTTAAATATATATATATATATATACATGTGTGTGTATATATATATGAATATTTTTACCACCATCAGTCTTGAAACGGCAACAATAAGTAAGGAAACTTGAATACGCATTGCTAAGCATCAGTGGTTGTATAAAATATGAAAGTGCTTGAATGTCAAAGAGAAGTTTTGCTCCAGATTGTTGAAACAAACCTTTTTTTATGCACAGGTGCAGGTTGTCCAGAGGAAAAACAAAACTGGATCATTTTTTCACTTAAATAAGTTTCTTGCTGTGTTGCTTAAATGTCAGATTTTTTTGTTCAGTATTATCTTTTGAATTTTCTCCAAAACGTGATCTGAGAAACTATTCCAGCTTAAAGGCATTAAACACAGGTGTTCAAACTGTATCCCTCCTAGTTTGTGGCATAACAACATGCCCACAGGTGTTTGCCTCCTAAGATAAAAGAAATCTCAACGCTGGCTTTAAGCCATTTAAAATATATCTTCTTGTTTTTTTGTTTTTTCAAATTTGGCTGCAGTTGCAAGAAGATCAGATCTGCCAAAATCTCTTAAGATTCACATCTGTCATCTTACCTCCTTGTTTGTGCGTTTGGTTTTCCTGCTCTTGCCGTTGTTGACATCAGCTCCTGACCTCCAGGTGGATTACTGCTGAGGTTGAACCAGACGGGCTACTACTATTAATGGGTTAGTGTTTTCAATGATAAGATGGTGGCTCTCTTTTAACCTGGTAACTTGTGCTTCTTTGGAAATGGTCACCGTTGTTGCAGCATCGTGTAAGGTTCTCTTGTTCATAGAGATCAAATTGATCCATTGGCTTTTCCTGACGATCCTTCTGAGTGATTTAGATTGTCAGCTGATGGATTTCGTTATATATGCAAACGTATTGATCCGTGCATTAGTAACATTAGTAACGCCACAGAACGAAGCCGTGCAGTTACAGTAACACGAGCTGTATGCATCGCGTTGTTTTTGTTTTTTTGCCACTCGAATTCAGCTAGTGATGCAAAAAAAAAAAATGAAGAGAAAATACTGTATGCTGCTGTATTCCCAAGGTTGTTCTTGCTCTCACTGAACTGCTGAATATGGTTGTTGTTGGCTGCCTATTAAACGAAGCCTGCTCTAAAATCACAGGTAGCATACATTATAGTTGACTATATTATTAATCAGCGTGATGTTCGCCTGCTAATCAAGTGCAGTATAATTCCTGTGGATTCTTTAGGGTCGTGTGTGCAGCAGAGTCATACTGACACTTAACATTTATACCACTGTATATCATCCACACACTAAAAGAATAATGAAGGCACAGTAAATAAATACCACTGTGGATTATGTTTTTAATGTTTGGTCCTGGTTTGTTTACACTGTTAGTATTGCAGCTATACAACACTGATTAGAAAGTTAATCTATTGGTATTTGTCACATAATATTCAATCAAATAAATTCACTATCATTTGGCCGAAAACTGAAGTGATTTTCATATATCCTTCTTTATAAGCCTGCTTTTAATATGCTGCTCAAGTTTAAAGTGTAAGAGCTTCACATTATGCACTGAGTGGTAAAATAAATATATTAACTTATGAATTTACATGAGTAGTAATTTCCATACAAGCATTTATCTCTTATATGCTTCATAACTCTCCGTAATAATGACCTGCTCCATTATACGCGGAATAAAACAACCTGAGTTTGTTGTTAACCACCCTTGTGATCTCTGACCGGGGGTTTTAGGTTTTGTCGAACCAGCTAACACAAAAAAAGCCTGCCCATGTTGAACTCATCGCCCCTCTGGTGGCACATCTCAGTGCTTTCCCTCCGTTTACAGTCCCCAACACAGTTGCACCTGCCAGCCAGCGGTCATGTAGAGCAGAGAGACGGATCAGGTTGCCTCACTGTTGATGCCCCCCCCCTCTCTCTCTGTCTGTCACCCACCAAACCTGAGTCAGGGAGTATTTACAAGTTATTAATTTTCTCACCTACTTTGAGCTCTGTGGTGAAAGTTTCTTTCTTTGCGATACTGTTGGCACGTTAAAAGCAGAAGATGAAAGGTGTAAATACTGTGGCGCAGTTTAATTAGGTCTCTCCTCACCTGGACTATCGTGTCTGGGAAGAGACTGAGCCTCTAATTACTCCTCATTTCTGTGTGTGTGTGTGTTTGTGTGGGGCGGAGGGCCGTGTTGTTTTTCCAAATTCCCCGACAGTGGAACAGATAATGCTTCCTGCTGTGCTTCTGCTTTTTGAATCGCAGCCCTTTTTCTTTAAATGTTTCTTTTCTCTCCTTATCTCCCTCCCTCCCTCTCGTGTTGTCGGCTGTGAGCAGAGGTGCTGGCAGGGGGCCAAGAGAGATGTTACGGCCCCTGCAGGCAGGAGCAGAGCAAAAGGAAAGAGGGTTTAAGGGGCCAGTTTGCTCCGTCAGAGCCGCTCGTCGGACAGCTTCAGACCGCTCTGTGACCTTCGTTCACACCCACTTCACCGTCATGAACGGTCAGCTGTGGCGGTGAGAGAATACGGTTCGGCTGGGTTTCAACTTCTCTCTCAACTCTGTTTTTTAATTTGTTACACAACTATTTTTGGCGCTTTTCATGTGAACGACCGATCGCAGCACTGAGTGGCTTTCAGAATAGACGACATCACCCCCAAACACAGCTGGCTTTTCACTCCAAGTGTGGCTGTTCAAAACAACTATAAACATGTCTGATTTCACAGAACCCACACACATACTTACAAAAATACTTATCTGCTTACTTCTCTATAACTTAACCCTTGGGGAGAAGGGGAGGCGTGATTTTAGTGAAAGGAAGAAAGCCAGACGTTCGGTTTCCCATAAACCATGTGACCAGCAGTGTGTGAGTCTGCCTGTCACAGACAACTGCCTGAGCAGGTTACTAACTACAGGGCTTTCCTCTTTTATGTGGCTACTGCACATTCCCTCTTTCGTCTCGTCTAACATATGAGTGTCTCTCAAGTGAGTCTCATTATTAAAGGTTCAGACAATGCCCAGTGTTGTGACGAGAGGGTTTTATTTGACCTATTTTTCTACCTTTAACATAAGAAAAGGAGAGTTAGTATGGAAGTTATACAGTTGTCTAATCCTCTCTGTATGTCCCTTTGCCTGAAGTGCAGAAATCCATTTCAGATTTTCCCTTTAACACTTACAAAATGGTGAAGGTACATAGTGTACTCTGAGCGGAGATGGGGCATTTTTGGGCGGGGTGGAGTGGTTGGGGGATCCTTGAAATCCAACTATGCGAGCCATTGGGGTTTGAGGAAAGCCCTTTGGATCTGAATCAGCTAAATGTATTGCAGAAAAAAAACATACAAGTGTAGAAGGAAGTCATTCTTTTTAGGAAACAACAATTAGTCAGTTAGTCAGCAATACTTAGTGTCTCAGTGTCTCTTACATAAAAACCTTAAACGTGATAGTTATCTCCCCCCGTAGAGCTGTCCAACTCTTATCTAGCATGAAACTTATTTTTTGGTCTTGCAGTTTTCGCAGAGGTTTCCTTAACGCACCTCTTTTCAGAATCCCACGGGTTCAGCCACTGGACGAGCGAATCTTCCCCACACAGCCTGGAGTCGCTGCAGTCTACAGCGTGAGTCACTGCACGCAGCCCCTCTCTCTCACATCCACCTGTACGCTGCTTTATCTCAAACACACACACTCAGTTACAAGATTATCGGGTACACCTGGCTAACTAATGCGCTCTTACTCAACACTTCCCACGTGAAGGTTACAGTGCTCGGTTTTTGTTAGAGAGGTGTTGATTCAGATTTCCGGTAATTTTTATTTGATTTATTTCTGTTGAACTGCGTTGAGGATGAGAGGTGTTTAGTCTGCCCTCAGTGATATAAATAGGGTGGACCAACTCCTCTTGCTGAACATTTATTACCATATAATCATGCTTTGATGTAGGCTGACACAGTAGATTTGTCAGCCGATTGATTTTAAGTATATTCACCCCCAAAAAACAACAACGTATGTGACTCTGAGCTCTGGAGTGCCGCGAACGAGCATCCAACTGAAGTTCAGTGCAGGAGAGATGCACCTGTTTCCTCCTAAGAGCATTACAACCTCAACTAGATTTATTGCATTCGTATATCTAATAATAAACTGACAGTGGAAAATATGTTGAGTTAAAATATGCCATAGTGGTGAGATAACAGTGCCTATCAAAGTATGTCAGTAAGTACTCTCAGTGACTCTGAGCAATAAAAAATACAATAAATATTTTGAATATGTAAACTAGGTTGAAAAGCTTTTATAGTCACAGTAAACGTGCATTTGTGTGTTTTGTTTTTTAACCACAAAAAGGAGAAGGCGTGCTTGTTGAGACATAATGCTGTGATCTGACTTCAGGAGGCCTGCTGTGGAAATGTGTGTCACCTCAGGGGACCTCTGCCATTCACTTTTTTCCTTCAGGAGTTAATTAACATTTCCTGTATCGCGTCTTTGTCGTAATAACATTCATATAATTCTTGGTGTTTTTATTTTAGCGTGCCTGAAGCATCAATATGTGAGTTAGGAAAGACAATTAGATTTACTTAGAGTAAAAAAAAGTACTTTCATGTGTCGTCCTTGGTTGAACTCTGGGACCATTTGTCGTCTCCTCAGTGACCGGCCACACCTACTGTATTTCCCTAAAGACGAAAACAAACCCTGAAGGCATCCTCCCTTCCTCTGAGGATCTTGGCCCGACATGACAGTCACCCTTTGCAAGTAGACATTATACTGTACAGCGATCCAGGTTGAGCAGTGCTGTTTGCAGAGCGGAATAGCTGGAGGGGAGTGATTTGTTGGAGGGCTTTGTAGAAGATACCACAGATATCTCTGGTGTTCGTTGTTGCACATCTTGTAAATGAGCATTTGCTGCAGACATTTAAGATACTAGGAATATTGATTTCCTTTTCCTTTTTTTTTCATTTGACATTTCATGAATTTTTTTTTTACAGTTGTGGCCGAGACGTCCTCAGTATTTTAATACTAATATTTTAGTGGTCATTTGTGGGTAAATATTAGCTTGTGTGTGTTTGTTATCCCTTATGTGCTTTTATTTTTTGTAATCTCTGGCTTTAACAAGCTTTGCAGCATACCTTGGAGTTCCCACTTTGATCATTTGACAGCACAAAGAAGATGTTTTCAGTGATGATAACGTTTCTGAAATGTGGAGGTACGGTAGGGAGTTTCACACAAGAAAACTCGCTGTATGTTTGAAGTTAGGCTATTCAGCTGTGAGCTTATTTATCCACAGTAACACAACAGTACTGGAAACACCGCTGCTTTTCTGAGATGTTCTAGCTCTCAAAGTTAGTTTTTAACGGGGTTGCAACAATGATGACACTGGTGGAAATGAACCGTGCCCACGGCGTGAAACCGTTGTTCTGTGCAGTGGATGTGGGGGGGTTTGCACACTCTTTTTTTCCTTTTCCCTTCATGTACAGCTCCTATACAGCCGCTCGCCTCCCCTCCCCCAACCCATCACTCTGTATGTCCTCAGAATCAGTCACTCGCCTGAAGCAGAGCAGGCTCCTCCCCTGGCAACAGCGGCTAGATTAGTTGCTTTATCCCAGGTCATCTGAGGGAAGTGGGCCACAAAGAGAAGATGGAGAGATGCAGAAGGGATTTATACTATAGAAGCTTTACACAATGCTGCCTAACATACCTGGTAGACGTAACACAATTTGTAGATGTTAGTCTTTAAACGTTTTGCTCTTTGGGCTCATTTTGTGGAGAATAAAATGCCCTGGAGAGAAAGCCCAGCTGTCCAGCCTGTCTCAGTGTCTGCCTCCTGCTCTCTTCCTGCAGTATCCTGTCTCATTCCCTGGTGTGTCAGGCTGCAGCAGCAACAAGCAGCACTTGCAGCGGTGCCAGCCTACAGCTGCAGCAGCCAAGGCCCATCCTGCCACACCGCAGGCTAAGAGCTGAGTCAAGGCTCATCTTTTCCCAATACTGCTCACTCGGCCGGTGCCTTCCCCCGAACCCTTCATTGGCTCATATCGACGAGGCTTGTTTAAGCATGACTCAGTTGCATCTATTGTACCAGGTGCACTCTATCTGTCACAGATGAGCGGGGTTGTAATATGATTACTTGACCCAGTTCTGCCACATGAGGCCCACACATCCTTGCACAGCATAGTTGGGCACGGCAGACTGCAGAAGAGGCCAGAGACAGTCTTAGCCAACCCCAGCAGGCTTCAACACCCATGCACAGTACAAGTCTTCACCTTTGCACACATATGGGGGCTAATCCTAGAGCTTGAGAGCTTAATTCACATTCCTCAGCAGGAGGGAGGACTAATGACCTGCGGAGGCCGGCTGCTGCTGTTCCATACATCAGTGTGCGTCTGTGCATCAGTGTGACATAATATCTTATTTTGTGTGTCTGTCTGATCTTACTGTTTTGTGTGACACAGGTACCCAGGCATGCTGGCTCTACTTACACTGCTCACGACATCACAAAGGGACACCCTAGCTTGGCGGGCACCCCGCCAGGTCATGCCCACTCCCCGGCGCTCTCTCAGGTATCAGTACCCACAGCTTCCCCATATCGCTACCCTAAGGGCTGGGAGGCAGGCGGAGGGGTGAGTTTGTCACTGTGTCCGCCGTCATCCTCTCTGCATATTCATGTTTGTTCAGTTTGTCACATTGTAAGATTTTGAACACTTATATGGGTTATTTTTGTTCTTAAAAAAAGAAAAACCCTTCTGGCTGTAAGATTGTGGTACTAACCAGATCTGTGAGCTTGTAGCTGAAAGAGGTCGTCTGCAAAGCTTCAACATCATCAGTTTAACTTCTTTGGGTAAAAAGTGAAGGCGGGAAATAATAAATCAGGATTGGGAATGCGTTAAAAGAGGATGTGTGTGTGTAAAGTCTTATGTACTACCAGGTTTAAGGGCAGAAGCACAGTGATTAGGTTGGATTATGGCAAGATTATTTCATTAATTGGGATTTAAGATGATTGGGGTAAAGGAAGGGTTAAATATAGAAACCCAACAGGGACTTTCCTTCACTGTCTGTATCTGTCTGCAACTACAATTAGATCCACACACATCTGCTGGAGTCAGAAAGGGCAACGAGAAGGACCAAAGGACCAGAAACACAACAGAAATAAATCAGGGCTGAGCATGATGGGAAGAAAGATTCACTCATGTTATCATGCATCAGATCTTATCCTTAGACCTTTTTATATTAGGAAAAAACAGAATTGCTTAATCATAAAGATAGATTCACTGTCAGACTGTGACACTGCTGCTGTGATGCTGGCATCTCTGACGCTCTGGCTCACAAGCATGTTGACTCCATGACTCAGCTTTCTCTGAAAGTATGTGACCACGCTGGTGAGGAATCCGGTTGTTCCTCTTTACCGTTATAGCCTAATGGCCCACCCCCACACCCTAAAGCAGCTCTCGTCAGACAGCACAACCTGAAACGATCGCAACCATACCCGCAGCAGCTTGAAGAAGAGTAAACAGATCTGCTTAAACTCACCTCCTCCTAGCTCCACTGCACACTAGATGAAGAATAGAGGAGCACAGGATTTGTAGTCCTTCAGGGTACCAATTAAATTATAATAAAACCCCAATCGAAAACATTTTCATCCAAAGTAAGTTCATATTGTGTCTGCTGTGTTGAGGTTACAGTCGGTTTGTTGAACGTCTTAATGAAATGACTGATTGCTGCACAGTTCCTCGTCATTAACCCTCTCCTTCTCTGTCTTTCCTTTTTTTTATTTCCCCGTCTTTTAACAGTCTCCATACAACCCTGGACAAAATGCTGGTTCTGCACCTTTAGTGTATTCTCCCCAGACACAGCCAATGAATGCACAGCCACAAAGTCGCCCGGTGAGTGTCCCCGTGGTCTCAGAGTTACTGCACGCCTGCCTCAGAGTACCCAAACAGTTTTTGCTTTACTGCGTTACTGAAAAGTTCATGGAGTCAGCGAAGGAGGGATCTGGTGTTTAGAAGCCACACAGAGCTCCAGAAACGTTGAATGATCTCAATCCAGTCAGTCACTTCAGCATCGGCTGTATTTTTTTTTAATGAGGTCTCCTTCGCCGTCTCCTTCAAGGGCCCTCGTAGGCTCGTTGTGGTCGATGGTGCTGCATCACTGGTGGCATTTGGGAGCTTTGTTACACCCCCGTTTAGGGTTTAGGAGCGCAGCATAAAAATTAAAAGGTTGTTCTCCGTGATGTTATCTTAGTTTCAGATATCTTTTAGTGTACATTTTTGTGTGAAGTCGAGCTGCTCTATCTTTTAGTGTTTGTTCACTGTAGCCTAAAGAAAGCCATTTAAAGATAGCCAACACCTTTTGTGAAAAATCTCCCTCCACGACAAGCCTAGTAAAATAAATACGATATTCACTTTGTCAGCATTCTCTGTACACATACATCTAGTAATCATTCATTATTTATCAACCTTACTGCCTCCTGCCCTCCCTTATCAGAAGAGCAAGGTTAACCAGACCTCGGTCAGTGTGCACAGTGTTGTTCACAGCATAAAAATTATATTCTTTTCTGTGTTTGACTATTTGGCATCATAACACACAGCCCGACACATCTGGTACTTAAAGCAAAGCCACTATTTTCAGATACACACTTCGACCTGCGTCTGAGAGCCGCATCATGTGCCACGTGTCTCTGAAGCTTTGTTGCTCTGTGGTTTTGTACTGTATTTTTCAAGCGTCTGCCTTCATCGCTCATCTTATCTCTGTGTCTCTCTTATGCTCTTTCTTCTCCTCGCTTTGCCATCACTGCTTCAAATCTCCTTGCTGGACCTCTCCTCCCTCCCCCACCAGTTTGCTACGGGCCCTCGACCAACCCACCATCAGGTAATTTACCCCTGCTGAACGCCCCTCCTGCTCCCTCTCTCGCATCATCATCATCAAAGCGGTTTGCTGGTACCTGCTGGCAAAGGGCTGTTTGTGGGGCGTCTGCTGTTCCTTAAAAAAATAAAATCACATTTGAAAGCCCGAAGTATGTTGGAATCGGTTAAAGAGGTTTTAATTATCGTGGGATTCTTCTAAGCGTAAGATATCTCGCCAGGTGCACAGAGCCGTTTCCTGACAGGCGTGTTCTTGCACTATTCATGTTTATTTTTATGGAGAGATTGATCTTCTTTCAGTCCAAGAATTGAATTGGTATTCAATAGTCTTAATCAGGTTTAGATGTAATGAAGCTTGTGGGTGTCTCGGGTTGGAGCGCAGCCTTCCTTACAGTTTATATATTTTTCTGAATGATTAGGCATTTAACATGCTATAATTTGCTCTTCGTTACATTTGACCAAACAGGAAACTATGAGTCAGTCTAGATATTTACATTAATTTATAATCTATGCTCAAAATACTAATCGACAGTATGTTTGAATTTCGCTCTAGTGTTGTGAGCCGATGTTTGCTTATTGAAAGTAAAAAGGTGTAGGTGAAAAATAAGGATAAACAGAGAGCGCTCGCTTTCAGGTGAATCTAACATGATTCTACATGCCGAATTGGCCAAACAACACCGTACCTCCGTCCAAGGAAAAGCATTTTAATAGTGGAAATGTATCTGATATGTTTTCCTTTTCCTTGAAAACAGTAAGTAGTACGGATGCTCTGGTAAAAGTAGAAGTACTAATTCAACTTCTTTACTCGAGTAAAAGCAAAAAGGTACAGGCTCTGTTGGACATTTCTACCAGCTGTCTCTGTGCAAATCTGAAACTTCAAATAGATTGATATATTGATTCTCCCTCTTTGGTCTGTTTCATCTTGTGACGTCTTTTACTTTGTTGTTGTCACGTTACTGTCACGTGTGACACACCACAGTCTTGATGTTGGGAAGGCTTATATGATGTAAAAAATGAATTAATGGATCATTCTCCTGCATTCAAATGGGGCAATAAAGAAAAGTAACGAGCCTAGTTTGAAAAAGTAAGGAGTAGAAAGTACAGATGTGTGTGTAAAATGTAGGGTGTAAAAGTTAAACGTTGTTAGAAACATACATAAAGTATTATATGGAGTTAGTGTGCAGGATGTTTTCTTTATGCCAGAAAACTGAAATAAGAACATGATTATTTCTGTGACAACACCCTCGTGAGACCATGTTCTCATATGTTTGCAGTAATTAAACCAAGGTACTGCAATTAAATTGGCTTTTATTGTTGTTTGGGTGAGAAATTTGTGATCTAGATTTTTGTCACAACCACATCTACGAGCCAATTTCCAGAGGGACACAAATGTCTTCAGACGTTGATTATTCCTCTTTTCTTTTTTGAGTTTTGTGTTGAATTTCAGGATAAAACAAGACAAAGTGAAAGTGGTCAGTGGTCAGGTAGGCTGTCGTCAAGGAAGGAGTCAGGAACAAGTGTGTGTGTCCGTGTACTTGGCTGACACTTGCGGCAATTACACTCTGGACCCTGTTAGGCTGACGACACTTTGTGAACTAATGTCATTAGATTATGAAGGGCATGTTAATGTGTTCATATTTGTCAGTAGGTATTTAAGATGATGTTTGTGTATTACCTTGTGGATGCTAAGAGTCATGTTATGACATGTCTGGGTGCTAATATTCAGTCCATGTGACTTCCTGTTGTTTGTTGATTCACACCGTGATGATTCGTGCAGCTGGCCGCCTTTAAGATCGATGTGTTATTCACACCCAGGACCCCGAGACGTGCCCTGAGTAACTGGTTGTCTGACATCCTCACCTTCTGGATTCTTCTGTGCGGACACATTTTTAAGAGACTATTAATAGTATAGTGTCAAACTGTGTCGGGTGTGTTTGCCGATATTAGTGTACGCACACACACACACAAACACACAAGCTCATGCTCTGGCTGTCACAAACTGGCGCTGGGATCTCTTGTGCCACCACGGAAGTGGAGTCGGAAAGCAGATGAAGCCGAACAGTGGCCTTTTATGCCGATGGAGAAAACACCCATTGTCCCCCTGAAACGCACTCAATGCACAGTAAAGGGTACATAGAGATCAGAAAATGAATTCATTCGGCCAAAACATAAGTCTGACTCCAAACAAGGATCATCATTATATTGTTTTTTTTCTTCCACTTATCAGTGTAACTGACTTCTTTGGACACCAAACACAGCTTTCGTGTGTCTGTGTGAACCCAAAGGTCAAAACCAGTAGAAATTACAGTTACCACAAAAACAAACAACAGTTGTTTCCTCCAGAGAGCTGTTCAGAGTCTAAATAACTCTATTAATCTGAGTTTTACCCTCGAGTGTGTCCTCTTCAGACGCCTCAAATGGTGGAACGGTCACATAATCGTTAAATGGTATATAACTTATGTTTTGTCACCATTTCCACTTTAACATACAGAACATGTAGACGTAGTTTCAAATAGGCAGAACAGAGTTACAACATTTCTCTTTCTCTATCACAGATGGGAATGATGAAGACAAGTTCAAATGAGTTGAAACGGGTCAAGTCAGGGCAAAGATCAGGCATTAGCCTTGAGTTTAATGTGTGTTTCTAAATGATTTCTCTATTATACAATAAAAAACACCAGCCCACGTCTCCCAAGGACACAAAAGATTTTCAGCAAAAGCAGTAATTTATTCAGCCCGTATGAGCTCGCCCGACCTAACGGCTCCATGAGGTAGAGCGATGTCTGTGGGCCTCCCTGGTGCAGCCGTCAACATGAACTCTGTGGGTAATGCATTGTCGCAGGTGACAGCCAGGTCCCAATGGGGCCGCAAAATGCCAAATTGGCAAAGCAAGAGGTAGACTGGCACAGAGGCTCAGGCTGCACAATTCGAGAAAGGAAATAGCCCTCGAAGTAGAGTGTGTGTTTGGGTGAGAGAGGCTTGTGGATCGCTGTGCAAGTCAAATGCTGAAACGACATTCTGACTGTGACTCTTCAGCTTTTTCCACTTCACCGCCCAGTCGAATGATGAACCCACCCTGATTCTGAGCTCCTTCTCTACTGTATACGAGTTATTTTAGCCAAAGTGTCTCAGGAGAATGTACTGTGTCAGGTAGATAGAAATAATGTGGCAGTTTCCTGTCTTGGGGGTGTGGGTGTGAATGATTGATTGCCTGCTTGTTTTTGTATCGAGGCTTCGGTCTCACCAGTACAGTCTCCCATTGGCTTTTCTCTTTTTCCCGCTTTCAATACTGAAGGGAGGATTCAGGCCCATCCAGGTAACATTTACTTCTGTGTCAAAAGTCTCCGCAGACCTGCATGGCATGATGAGGATCCACCCCTCAAATGATCCCGTCCCTCCTAACCTTTAACCCTGCACACCCCCTCATCTTCACTACAGTGTATGCTCAGTAGAGAGAGTCTTTTGTTTTTAAAATCATCATTTCATCCCCATGTCCTGTCTTTTATCTTGTAGGATCATTACTGGAGTGTCGTGTTTTTTTGTTTCGTCCATTACTCATCTTTAATGAGCTCGTACAGTTTAATGAACAGCATGCAGAGTGAAAGATACTGTATATTCCCCCCTAAGATGAGTGTTTTTGTTACTTCCTTTTATGTCCATGTGATAAGAAAGTAAGTGTTTGTTACCGTTTGGAAATATGTAATGTTTATGCCCATTGGACGTATGTATGGTTTTACTGTTTCAGTGATTATTTTAAGCCTGAGTTACTAAGCATTATTTAGTTGACCGTGTTGAAAAGTTGTTTTGTCTGTTTACTCATATTTCTCACTTTGCCAGCGACTTTACGGACACTGTCTTCTGGTAGCTGGTAATAAACAGTTTCCTGGTCATTTCCCAGATTTCCACAGGCCTGTTTACAATACAGCCATTGAACCTGATTTATTATGTGAAAGGTGATTTCCCTCCTGGGTATTTTTAGACGGTTTTACAGCATTGTTTATTCTGCTCTCCTTCGCTGGATCACACTGCGACTGTGGTTGGGTACTCGCAGCTTGAGCCCTAGTTGTTTGGAAGTTGGTCACAGCTGTTGGTAGCGGTCTTTCTTCAGGCTCGTCCAAACACAAAGCCGGTGCAATATTAAACTTTTAAGTGATGGTGACACGTGCTGTATAGAAGTCATTGTAGCTGCAGTCACTACAAGTATATTCTCCCAGCTTTGTGCGCTCTGTGATGCACGAGTAACGGCCATATTGCTGCCTGGTGAAGAGAGCCGTGCCGTGTGTCACACAATCAGTACAACTACAAGGTTGGCCAATCTGCTCCGGCACAAAAAGAGGTATTTGAAGCCATTCAACAGTCCAAGAGTTGTTATTTTCTGCAGCTGTGGAGTCTGGTGCAGCTTATTCACAGTGCAGGGCAGACTGGCCAAAGAGCTTTGAAATAGGAGAATATAAATAAAAAAAAAACAAGAATTAATGAAATTTACACTTTGGCTAATCCCTTTTAAGTATAATGTAGGAAACAGTAATTGGGCCCTTCTCTGCTTTTTTAAAACCAACCGTAAAACAAATGTATCAACAGTCATCTCACAGAAATCTCAATCTCTTGATAAATGGTTGAATATCAAATTACCAATCACAAAAATCTCAAAGACATTTAAAAAAAACCCGACCTTAAACCACCATGTAGGTAGGTGTTGGATATCCCTGATACAAACCTTAAATTTTACTTGATCTCCCTCCACATCTCTTTGTCTTGGTAGCAAGTGGCATCGGTTTTCATTAGTGAAAGTAAATACCTCGTAACCAGTGGGTCATAATAGGGCTAAACCACACTACAGTAGACGTGGCTCCATCACAGTGCTTTAATAGGAATTATATATGAATGGAAAACACTCGAATTGGGGATCACAAATCAAACAAAAATGTAATAAAAGGTAATGGAAAACTGCTTTTGTTTAAATCTTTGAACACAAGTATACTCTGGTAAGTTGCCACGGTGTTAAGATACCACAGAGGTGCCTTAAAACAACACAAAACTTCCACTACTTTCATAATAGGAACGTTGTAAAGGTGCCCGTGAAGATGAAGACGACGATGATGAACACAGGGCTTATTGTGAATGTCTGGAAGAATTGAGACTGTTCGCTCTGTAGTACACTGATTTCTTTTTCCAAACGTTATCCTAATATGAATTACTTGATGCTTGTAACACGTTTATTTAGTTGATTAGATGATTGTAGGAGGAAATATTTAGGATGTAGGATTTAGATGTCATTCATCTGATTCATGATGTTGCTCACCAGTTACAAAATACAAATATTAGAGATGTTTAGTGAAGCAATTGGTGGAGGAGATTATGGGTTGATTATAGAGGCCTCTGACAGATGTATAAAAGCATGTCTGACTAAATCATTCTGCTTTTCATCCCTCAGGAGTGCTTTTAATGTAATGCTCTGAGTGGCCGCGTTGACGAGAGTTTTGAGATTTCTTTTAAGCAGCTGATTTAAAAACAAAACAAAACCCGGGCTGTCTCTCTGTGAGGAATGAGTAGGCCAAATGGCGAAGACATCTGAAAAACTGCACTGTTTTTATGTTAGATAAAGTATGACAGCATGCTGAAATGAGACTGCTGCCTCTGGGATAGCACTTCAATGTCTTCTGTTGTTTCTCTCACATGTTGCTTTCAGTTTTTCCAGAGGACCCAGATGCAGACTGCGAGGCCCAATATCCCTACGAACACGCCCTCCATACGACCTGGCTCACAGACTCCCACAGCGGCTGTCTACCCCACTAACCAACCAATCATGATGACCATGGCACCCATGCCTTTCCCGACCCCACAGACTGCACAGTACTACATCCCACAGGTGCCATGGACCAACTGAACTGGATCTTAACATTAGATTTAAAGCTGTTACTCTACTATCAGTCTGTGTGCCTCAGTCTCAGCTATCGTTGTTTGTGCACTTACTGTTACTGTTTTAATTTATTATGATGATCTAAAAAAAATCTGAAGTATTCTTTGTTTGATTATGATTAAGCAAACATATTTTCATTTCACACTTGCTTCAGCAACTGTTTTAGATAGATAGATGGATAGAAATACTTTATTTATCCCCGAAGGGAAATTGTTGAGAAAAATGTTCCTTGTTTGCTGCTGGTTGAAATTATTTAAAGGAATAGTTTAACATTTTGGGAAAGTTAGATGAGAAGATTGATGCCTCTGTCTGTTAGATAATACACTCCTGTGAAACCAGCATGTGTTGATTTTTGATTCCTTTTTGTTTTGTATAAATTAAATATGTTTTGATTAGTGGGCTTTTAGAAAAAAATGGTATTTCCCAAAACTTTGAACTATTCCTTTAATATAAAGGAGGCACGTTTTTGTTATATAGTCTTGTCTGCACATTATATTAGATAAAAGTATTTCTCCTTGCGTGCGTCATCGTAACCGACACAGATTATAACCATTACAGCAAAAATTAAGCGTAAGAATATTTTAATTTCATATTTGCTCCTGCAGAGCTCCCGTGAGTATTTGGTTTCTGTGCCGAGTGACTACAGAAAAATACTCTCGGGCTGCAGCTGGTACTGGTTAGATCTGGCTGATTAGGAGAAGTGCAGTTTGCGACAGTGATCTAGGCAGAATTTAAGAGATCCAACATCTCAATGAAGGACAATTAAAATCTCTTAAATTCCAAATGTTAAAAAAAAAAACTGATTGCAAAAGAGTGCAGTTCTTTTTTTACACACAGTAGCTGCCTTGTTCTTACTGATGTCTCAATCTGTCTCCCTCTGCCCTCTTTGCTTGCAGTATCGCCACAGTACGCCCTACGTGGGACCTCCTCAGCAGTATTCTGTACAGCCTCCAGGGTCTGGCACCTTCTATCCTGGTCCAGGGCCAGGGGAGTACCCTGCCCCATATCGTGAGTTATTAGTCCAACACAGACACACATGAAATACCATTCCCACACTCCGAGCACTTTTAAAGTCTGAATTCACCAAAGTAGCACAAATAATCGATCATCTCCTCAGAGCAGGAAATGAATCAGTGTTTAACCGACGTGTGTTTTCTTCTCTTGTGTTTCCCTTCAGATCCCCTCAGGTACCACCCACCTGTCTCACCCTCTGTTCCTGCTCCCGTTCCCACAGCTGGCCCAACCTACTACCCAGGACAGACTGTGTACCCCCCCTCGACCCCCATCATAGTGCCTACACCACAGCAACCTCCACCAGCCAAGCGTGAGAAGAAAACAGTGAGTATCTTAGTAGTTTCCCCCACCTCAAGACCCATTTAGCAGCCGTTCTGGAGCTTTTGATCACATTTCACGACTTTCAGCAATTTCCACAGAAATGTTGATGTTTAAATTTCCATTTTTTCTGACCACTTTATGGATTTCTCATCCATAATAGTTTAGGATTGAGCTTTACAGTTCAGTTTTGACGTTGCAAACAGCAGCTGACAAAACAGTCTCACCTCAAAGTGAATTTAGTTTCTGGAACTTTCCATCAGCAGTTATTCCAGTTTGAGTTTCCCTTGTTTAAAATGTATTTAATGTTTTGCATAAATGTGGAATTATTTTACAAGCTGAGCAGAAACGTAACCATTTAATGTAGCTTTAAATTTCGATTATAGATTCTAGTCATTAATGTTGTAATTTAATCTCTCTGCACATTTTCACAAATTCTTGTCACAAATGAAGTGTTTTCATCTTGCTTCTGATAACACCATTATTTTATTTATTTCACTCCAGGACACCCTAATATAAACTTTTTCCTGTTATTACGTCTCAATGAAAAACTTGCATGAAGCAGGGTTGCTCCAAGACTCGGGCGCTTTAGTGAGGTCTGTTATTTTGTGCCATTGTCCTCCCAGATCCGTATCCGTGACCCCAATCAGGGTGGCAGGGATATCACAGAGGAGATCATGGCAGGGGGTTCAGGGAGCAGGAATTCAACACCTCCTGTCGGTCGCCCCTCCTCTACCCCTACACCCCCACAGGTATGGCTCTCATGACACCCTCACCCACAGTAGTTACAGTTGAGGTAGTGTAGCATTAAGCGCAGCTGATTAGAGCTTTAGCTGAGGGGTGGAGAGGCGTCTCGTGTTGCTTGGTAGCTCTTTGCTCTGATCCTTTCTCCACCGTGTGTCTGACAGACAGGACGTGGCCCCTGTGTCTTTGGTAATTTACTCAGCCATTTTGCGCTCTCATAAGAAATTCATGGTGATTTTCTGTCCAGAGAATGCCTGTATTATCTATTGCTCAGGACTTTGTTGTCAGTGGTTATATAAATGTGGATGTGTCCTTCAGCGTCATATGTTCCTGTGAATATTTATTACAACCTATGTTTAGACATCCATGACTTGTTAAAACCAGTTACATTTAAATAACTCTCTCGTAACGGTTAGTCTAGTTAAAAGCTGTTTTTATCTTGAACCTGCTTCCTTCCTGTCACTGTTTCTGTTCACTCACTATCTTTTACAGTAGATTGCGTATGTATTGTCTTCTCCTACTCCTTCTCCAGAATCCGCTCGTTGGTCCATTCTGTCCTTCAAAAAAAGATTGAATTTTTATTGTTGTGCAAGTGCATCGCCTCGATGTAAACAAGGAAAGGTTGTGGCTCTAGGTCTTCATCTTTTGGACCAAGAGTACCACCGTCACTGGTATTTCAGCCCCTAATTAGATGGACAGAATGGAAACCAGCAGGGCTCGGAGTCACTTTTTGAAGCTGAAAACAATAGTACTAAAATCAGACTTACCAATCCCTAATAAGATAGCTTTCCATGGATTCTGAAGAAGGACATTGTGACTTCTTCCTCCCTGTGTCCTTCTGTGGATGTTAACAGTGTCTTTCCTCTCTTTCTCTGTCTTTTTGTGCCCCTTTTGATTTTATTCTTTATTCTTGCCCCTTTTTTCCCTCTGCATTGTTCTGAGCCGTTCCCCTCCTCCTGCTATCCCTCCCACATTGATTCACTCTCTGTCTTGTCCTCCATTGCTGTCCTCTTAATCTAACCACACCCCATTGGACTCCTTATTTCTGCTTAATCCTGCATTTGGGCTTGTTTGTTTATTTGTTTGTGTGCGTGCTTGCCTACATCTCTGTGCGCGTCTTTCTGGTTTTCTGTGTTGCTAGTTTTTATGGCCGCACCCTCATTATCCTCACATTTTCTACCTCAAATCGCAGCAGCTGAGCAGCAGCCAGACTCCAGAGCAGCCGCAGCAGCAACACCAACAGCAGCAACAGCAACAGCAGCCGCAGCCTCCTCAGCCACAGCAGGCCCATCCTGGAGGCTACACGCTGGAGCCCCTGCAGCCACCGCAGCCACCACAACCCCAACAGCCACAGCAGCCGTTGACAACTGGGGTTTCAGACACCAAACCAGGGCCAGGTCTGCACCGACATCCCTCTTTTTTTTCTTTAAAATACAGCCCAGCTCATAACAAGTAGAGGTCCCACACATCAGACCGACAGACAGTCTGACCAAGGCCGTTTTAACCCTATTTTTACGTCTAACACTATAACATTAGACCTTTTTGAGAAAAGTACTGTGTGACTGTGTTTCTACTGTGTCGTCGCCTGCCAAGCAGTGCCATCCCTGGTTTTACTATCGCTCTCATGTGGTTCAGCAAACCTTAGTGACCCTTCACCAAGAAAACTTATATTTAAACATTGATTTCCAAACACATTTAACGTATCACTTTTGTTTTCCTTGGAACGGACTGCACAATGAATGCTTTCACTTTTATTTCACTGACAAATCGTCAAAAGTGTAGTGTCAGCTGGGCTCCCTGCTTCTCCGCTAATTAGCTGGACCATTTTAACCACTGAGCAAACGTTTTGGAACCAGTTCTACTAGTTTTATTATTCAGCTTCAAATTTAGAGAGAGGTTTATTGAGCCTAAGGCTGTCACAATCATTAACTTATATAGTGATCTGGTGTTTTTAGTTTGTAATCTAAAATACCTAGCAACAAAAGCTTATTAGTTTAAAGCTACAAAGAAGCACAAAGACATGTTTCCAGCTTTACCCACATTAAAGAAACTGTTTATTACAGTTACAGTGACGATGAAATTGTGTGTTTATCTGAACTCTTCATTCTTCCAGATGATACGCCAAAACTAGAGCCAATTGTCCAGAAGTCTTCCTCGCCTGGGCTTGTGCAGCCTGAAGCCCCTGTGGAGAGACTCGAGGCCAGTGCTCCTGTAACCGAGGCCCCTTCTACAGTCGAACCAGAGCTTCCCTTCTCTGCCCCAGTGGCCGCCCCCGCCACACTCCCAGTTTCAGTGGCCAACAAAAGTGAAGGTCCCTCAGCCAGGGAGTCCAGTGCTTCAGCCTCTTCTCCATCCCCCTCAGCTGGGGAGTACAAACCCTCTTTGGCGCCACCTCAGACTCCCAACACAGACAAGCCTCTTTCAGATGCCCCGCGGACTCTGGCTGCCTCGCCGGCGCCGGCTCCCAAGGCTTTGAACGGCCTTGCAGACTCTGGGACTGAGCTGGACGCCCCGGCTCATGAGCCCTCTCTTCTGTCCCCAGCTGCACTCCAGCCCCAGGCCTCTGCTCCTGCTTACAGAGAGGCCTCCTCCTCTGAAACATTGCCCTCTGACGTGAGGCCAGAGGTGCCCATTGCTGCTGCGCTCACCCCCATGGCACCTGTGGCCGTGGTGCCCGTCACCCTGACGTCAAGCCCAGCTCCTGTTTTGCCAGCTACGCTCCCCCCCGGCCTTCCGCCTCTAGTGCAGGCCACAACAGAGGCCGACGAGCCGAGCAAGCCCTTAGACACTAAAGACCTCGTTCCCAGAGTAGGGACAGAGGCACACGGAGGCATTACTGACAGCAAAACAGAGTCCCAGCAACAAGCGCTCACCAGGAGGAGTCCCACTACAGGTACGGCATCTGCTGCGTTTCAGCATCTGTAAAATTCATTGGAGCCTAGATAATTTGTTTCCGTGACTAAAGTCTGCAACAAAGGAGTAATGACTCTTTAGATGGAGTATTTTTTTATTTTTTGGAGACAGTCCAGCCTGAAAAGAGGCTTTACTTACACTACTATTTCATGGAATTATGCCTAAATGGCAAATTGAAGTGGCTCTATCAGGAACTAGGGTGTTTTATAAATACACCAAGTAGCACACATTGGAGATAATCTCTCATCAAGTGCTGTGCTGACACAGTTGATTCCCCAAGAAGGCGTCGTCGGTTACAATAAACTCTCAGCGTGGTCAGAGTTACCGTCCTTTCAGAAAAACCTGGAAAGTACGAGACACGTTTTAAATACATTTGTTGCCCTCTTAAGATTATTCTGACGTGTTAAACCTAAAGCGTGATAAACGTTATTAAAGCAGCTGCTCAGATTCTGCAAACCATTTTTAGCTAATGTAATATGTGATTCTTTTAGCCCTTTTAAAATCTATCTATCTAGTCTTCTTAGTTTAAGATGAATTTATCACAATAAGTGACGTATATAAGGAACCTTTATGTCTTTTATACCTGCCATTGAAGATATCCTGGAAATCTCCTAAATAATTCTTACTTGTGTAAATGTTTCTTTCTTTTTCTGCTCTGTCAAATAGTATTTGCAAATAATGTTTGTTTATTATAGTTTGGTCAGAACATATTAGAACCGTGTACATAAAAAAAAAAAAGTGACTTTAAAGCATTTTATGTAATTTTCTGGCTTTTCTTCTTGCCATTATTGTGTTTTCAACCGAAAAAAAGCCCTTTTAAATCCATTGTGGTTGTGTTCTTTGCTGACTGTCTGTGGCTGATTGCGTGTTCTTGCGTTTGTATTCCTCCACAGTTAATCAGACTGCTTCTGCTATACCAAAGACCTGGAGGAAACCAAATGAAGGGATCTCTGCTGGCGACGCACCTCAAAAGGAGGATGAGGTAAGAAAAGAGGCCCAACAGGAAACAAGAAGTCTAGATAATTTCACCTTTAAATGTGATGTGTCTATAGTCTCTTTGTAGAAGTAGTTTTTAGTCTGTTGACTTTCTCACACTGGTTAGTGTCTCATTTTGAAGACTTTTTTTTTTTTTAAATGCTAACAAATTGTCAAAGATTGGGATGGAGGGGGGTGAGAGGGAAGAGGAAAAGGCACAATATGGGCAATAGTTCAAGTGGAAAATGTTTCCACATGTGTGGTGGGGGGGAAACAGACATAAATGGTTTTGGGGTGTTGTTATCGTAAAGAGCGACAGCAAAGAGTTATCCATCATCTTCATTGCTCACCCAGCCCACTGTATGTAAAATCAGCTCTGTCCCCATCTCATTTCCTCTCTTTTATTGTTTTGTTCTGGGCTTTTAGCTGTGGGAGAGTTTTCACACCACCAAATACCGGTGGTACAGACTTTAAATGGCTCCTTTTAGGCTACAGAGAGAACGATGAGTGAAGGAGAAATGTTATTTTATGCAGAAACACATTTCACACAGAAACCTTTCAGCAATACTTGACCAAACTATAAACATTTAAACAACATTTTAAATGTCTAGTTCATTTAATTCAGCTTCTGAATCCAGAATAAAAGACTTCATTTATATTGAAGGACATTTGGTTATACAGTGAAGCTGGTTTGACCCTGTTACCTGAAGTATTACCACACTGATACAGAAAACAAATTCTTTACCGCAATCATCCAGATCCAGTACCCCCATTTGAAGCCCAGTGAGTGCCTTGGCCTAGATAGCACACAGAGCACATAATATAGAACACGAAATACAAAAAATATATTCAATCTGCCCAGAATAACCCTTTACTGTGTGTAAATAGTGCTGCATGTACAGATATTTGTTAAATGATAATGGGGGTTGTGTAAAGAAAATCCCTCTGTGTCACTAATGGTGCCGTCTACTACGACGAGCCCATTGTGCTCCTGTTATGTTTCCTTTTCTGTGTTGTTTGTACCTGACCTATCCCACCCTCTCTGCATTTCACCATCTCTCCCTGCCTTCACTCAGTTTTGCTTCATTCATCCCTCACTTTCTACTCCTGCAGTTTTACCCTCTCTTTATTTGTTCACCCGGTCTGCAGATGACCTCCTGACAGCTCTGTAACTGACGATTATAGTGCGTTACGTAGATAAATCCTGGTGCTGCTAGTTTTTAAATGTGATAAACTGTTGCTAAATGATAAAAAAAGCTGCTCATAAAACTTACCGACCGATCTGAAAGCGAAAATCTTGCCTCCGCGCAGGACGAGCCCAGTACAGTGGATCAACCTGCTGGAGACCAGGCCCCGCAGTCAGCTCCTCTGAGCAGCAGCCCGGTGCCCCTACCGCCGGCGTTTACCTCCACCCCTGCTCCAGCTCCTGCCAGCAGCCCCGAGGCTGACGGAAAGCCCGCCGCGCCAGAGGAGAACGGCGAGGCCGAGATGGAGCCCATGAGGAACGGCGCAGGCCACACGTCGGAGACGGAGAGCAGCGACAGTGGAGCCACCGCCGGAGACAAGGAGAACTCCACAGGAGCTCCACAGGACATGGAAGGTGAGAAGGGCCCCGTTCTTTGGACACGTTTGAAGCTACTTCAGGCAAAACTTTTATACAGAAATACGGTTTTTATCAGTAGAAAAACGCTGCTGACGTTCAGATTTTGAGCATGACTTGTGTCTTTAGTGGCTCCCGGTTTATGAATTCACTCCACTTCACAGTGTAGCTTTTGCTTTACTTATTTCCAGTTCAGCCTTTTCATATTTACTCTTTTTCTCCGTCCTTCCCTCTCAAACCGTGCTTGGTGTTCCAGACTTGGCCGACTCCAGTGGGAAGCGTCAGTATGACAGGGACTTCCTGTTGGGCTTCCAGTTCATGCCCGCCTGCATACAGAAGCCTGAGGGGCTCCCACCCATTAGTGATGTGGTGTTAGACAAGGTGAGTCAGCCAGATATCCCTGCCTAACTATTCTTAAACCTCCAAGTGCAAATGAAGGTGAATTATGTACATTTCCTCAGCATATTACCAACCAGCCTCAGAGCTCCTTCTCTAAATGTCGCTTTTAAAATGGAAAGTGGCTAGTAGAGGCCACAATGTCTACTTTAACTGCAAACTCTGCAAGAAAAGCCTCTCAGCAATTTTAAAAAGTGCAGCAGAGACCTGCACAGGACAGCCAGTTAAAAATAATAAAAAATAAATGTCATGGCGTAAATTAGACTCAAACATTCAGCTTCAGTTCAGCACTGGCCTTGCGAGGTTCAGGGTGATTTATAACAGTAGGTGGTGTGTTGAGCCATTTCCACCCATGAAATGCAGATTTTTCATACATTTGGGAAGTATGCCAATATTAACACGAGCATCGATGTGTTTCATCACCGTTATATTATTCGGTTCACAGCTTGAAAAACATGTTAAAGTGTGCAGTACCTCTTTATTTTATTTTATTTGAGTCAATTATGAAACAAAAATCCCAAACATGCTGTGGTTTCAGCTTGCAGATTCTTTTTTTCTCATTATATCATCGTAAACTCAATGTCACTGGGTTTTACTGTTAGTTGGACAAAACGAGCGATTTAAAAATCTCACCCTCTGGCAAATTGTGACAGGCATTATTTATGCTTTTCTTGAGGTTTTAAAGACTATGCAATTAAAGCTATTAAATGATGGATTATAGTAATCAATAATGAAAACATGCACAAGATTGAAGCCCCAGTTTTTGCTCTAAACTTCTTCGTGAAACAGGGTTCTTCATCATTAGCTCATAGCAACAGGCAGTAGTCCAGACATTGCCTAATTCTGTTAGATCGTATGCACCGGATCAAAGATACACCACAGAGACTTTGGTTCGTTCCTCTGATCCACACTTACGTATGGGTGGAGCATATGGCCTGCTCAAATGCTGTTTTGATTAAAATCACATTGCTATTATGTCACACTTGGCAGCGTAAGAGTACATGCCCCTCCCCCCCACCTCTCCGAAAAAGAACAACCAGACCGGCGAACAGTTGATGTACAATCCCAATAGTCTCATTTTCTCTGAGGGAGAAAGTGAAATCTCACTGGGAAAGAGTCGAGCGGAAGTCAAGGACAGCTGAAAGACAAAGAGCTGGATTTGTTCTTCTCTCCTCCCCCACAACTATCTCGCTCTCTCCTGCGTTCCTTTCTTCCTTCCTTCCACATCTGGTTCTGACTTCTCTCACCGAATGGCCCGTTGAACCCGCTGAGCATAATTTATCACCAGCACAGTAAAAAAAACAATAAATACATAAAGCAAAAGCTGGTAAAGTAGTACGACTGTCATTTACCACCTTTAAAAGTCCAGTGAGTTAGAAATGAACACACACACAGCAGGCTGACTCCTTTTACCCTATTGGCACTACTATGAGGGGATCACTGCTCCCCCTGCTGTTCAGCTCATCGTGTGTATGTGTGTCTTTGTGTGTGTGTGATGATGTATTGTGTATGCTATGTGTCGTACAGATGAACCAAAACAAGTTGCCATCTCGAGTGGTGGATTCCAGGGCGATCTCCAGAGGGCCCGATTTCACACCTGCCTTCGCTGATTTTGGCAGGCAGATGACCGGAGGACGAGGCGCTGCGGTGAGTCACGCACACGCACAC
>NW_023339740.1:23227519-23228140 GCF_004916995.1 Morone saxatilis | reverse complement strand
CACACACACACACACACGCTGCCACGATCATTCATAAAGTCACCACGCAGTCCTCCAGTTCCTACTTTCTGCTTCCTCAGTGTAATGGATAACTTGCTTTTTAATTGGGGTAAGGGCGGGAATGAAATCGATACCACACCTCTTTCAACCTTTTCCATTACAGTCGGGGACACAATTTGTGGCACTGATGTCGGTAAATGTTCAGTTGCTGATTCAACACAAAATATCTCCATTATACCGCTCCAAAGTACAATGCAGCACAATTTTCACAGACATTTCGACATGAAGTAACAGGGTAAACACAGGTGTTAGCGATGATGCCAATTACGGTTTCATTCCATTTAGTGCAGCCGAGTCTTTCAAGTGAGCCAACGTGCGCCGTAGCAGCAGCCAGACTTTGTTCGACCTGAATGGGGCAGAACCTGAATTAGTATCGGTGGTAGAACCTGTTTACACTACTATTCAATGTCAAAAAGGTCTATTTAAGATTTGTTTGCTCAAGTGCTGCAACACATCCGAGTGTATCTGTTCTTCCAGACTATGCAGGGTCAGCGATAAAGCTCCGGTCAAGTAGAACTGATGTTTCACAAGTTAACAAGCACAGCCGCCTTGTTGTTATCA
>NW_023339740.1:23224068-23227463 GCF_004916995.1 Morone saxatilis | reverse complement strand
TTCTCTTTCACTCCGTCCACAGCTTATGAACATTGGGGCGCGGCGGCCTCCACCCAGGAAGATCATCATGAACGTGTCGGTGAATGATGATGTTCAGCTGAAAAAATCAGAGAATGCCTGGAAACCTGGCTTGAAGAGGGAAAGCCCTGCAGATGATCCCGAGATTCAAAAAACACAGGTGGGTCCAACTGTACGCACAGACATGTACACAAACACACATTAAATTAAGCGTAATATATCTTGGTTTCTGTAATTGTAGCCTTCGATCACAGGGACAAATGATGTACATCATTCCCTGAACCTGCACTGTCTTTGGTGAAAGTGCTTTTAAAGTTTTAGGATTAAGGACTGTTTCACCACTGAATGTCCTGTGACTGAATACTGCTAACTCATTGCCTGATGTAATTTCCTGTTAGTTGTAAGCCTTTTGGTTGTTTATGTGATTTGTTTTATGCTGCCTTGTCTTCACGTTGTGTCTGTTGTTGTTTTTCTTTCATCTAAAACCAAAATGAGTGTTATATACTCTGGAAATGGTGTCTTTATCAAAAACTACAGCCCTCTAACTGAGTTAGATTTTAATGATACGTCAAAGATGCTCTCCAAATAACATGATTGATTAACCGCCCCTTATGACTGATTCCCCTCAGGAGCTCTTCAGGAAGGTACGCAGCATCCTGAACAAGCTCACGCCTCAGAAGTTCAACCAGCTGATGAAGCAGGTGACGGACCTGACCATCGACACCGAAGAGAGGCTCAAAGGGGTCATCGACCTGGTCTTCGAGAAGGCCATCGACGAGCCCAGCTTCTCCGTGGCCTACGGAAACATGTGCCGCTGCCTCGCCACGGTAAGCAAGTCAGAACGGTTGAAGCACGCCGACCTCGGGGCAGAAAAGAAGCGTGTTTGTGTTTCTAAGGTCAATGGTTTAAATAATTCAACTGATCTGGAGGATCTTGAAGGGGGAAGTGAATAAATAATCGTACCTCAACTATCTGTGGTCCATTTAAAGGGGACGTTTTCCTAATTCAACAGACTGCAGGTTACTGTAGGCGTGTGCATCGTAACTGAAACCAATGTAATTTGCATCTTAATGTACATTCAACAACTCGCTAAATGTTTAAGCTGCGAACGGATCGATGGGTTTAGATTCACCTCTGCCTTGATGCAATATAATGTGGCGCGACACAGCACAGGTCAGTACAATGTGACGATATAGTGTGCAACATTTTCAGATGTGCACACGCATTATCGTAAGTAGTGGGAGATGAAAAGAAGGCTGCTGTTGTGTTGAATTTGGCGAAAACATGAAATAAGTCGTCTTTTAATAATTCTTTCAAATGGGTCGCTGTTCATTAAAAATGGATTTCAGCAATGAGGAGCTTAAAATAATCACACACACACGGAAATGGAAATGTTGGCATGTATGAGACAAAGGTGTGTTTTGTGCAGTATTTCCTGGTCTTCAACATTATACATTTGTCTAAAGTACTTGTGTTTCTTTACTTTATCTTCTCTGTCTCCTGTCCACGTACAGCTCAGAGTGCCCATGACAGACAAACCCAACACCACAGTGAACTTTCGCAAGCTGCTGCTAAACCGCTGCCAGAAGGAGTTCGAGAAAGACAAGGTGGACGATGTGGTGTTCGAGAGAAGGCAGAAAGAGCTGGACTCTGCTGCGTCGGTACGTGGTCTATGAATTACTCAACGCCGGCTGTACCCAAAACATTTTTAAAGAGAGAGAGAGAAACTCAAAGTCTTAAAAAAAAAAGTATTTGTTTGATGTTTCCTTTGTCCCCTCAGGCCACGGAGCGTGAGCGGCTTCAGGAAGAGCTGGAGGAGGCCAAGGACAAGGCCCGGCGGCGTTCCATCGGCAACATCAAGTTCATCGGCGAGCTCTTCAAGCTCAAGATGTTAACAGAGGCCATCATGCACGACTGTGTTGTTAAGCTGCTGAAAAATCACGACCAGGAGTCGTTGGAGTGCCTGTGCAGGCTGCTCACCACCATCGGCAAGGACCTCGACTTTGAGAAGGCCAAGGTGAGGCAGAGAATAAAAGTTGATTCTACGAAGTGAGCCTGAGTGGTTAAATACGTTGTAGGATTGTGATGAAACATTTTAGAAAATACAGTTTTGCTGCTTTCTTGCCACAAATTATATAAGCGGGCGATGTCCCCTACAGTTAATACGAGTCTACAGCCAGCAGCTGCCAATAAACGTATTAAAAAAAGGTTAAATTATTCCTTTAATTTGTGACAGGTAGCTTCATTGCTACACAATTGATTAAAAAACATTAAATCAGAATCCAGAGACTGTGTGTCAGACATCCTTCAAACCAAGGTGTCTGTAATTGTACAGTCTAAATATTATATTTAATTAGTGTGTTTAGGAGGTCAATGCCGTGTAGGGCTGTCACTTGCAGTTGTATTGCGTCATACATACTGGCACAACCTCAAGGCTGTGAATGTCTAGTCGTTCATAACATATTTAGAGGCTCACTGGCACTGGTGTCAGACCTCGAACCGGCTGGATGTTTGTCTCTGGCTGTAATAAAAACAAGACTCAAATCAAAAGTAATTCAGCCGGGATAATGTCAGAAGGTGAACACCCGTTATTTGACATCAATACAGTGTGTTTCCGCCTGTCACCAAGATAAATCCCTCTACGTTGGTTGGTTACTTGGCATGTGAGGTGATTCTGATCTACGGCAACACGGTGGTGGTGAGAGACATGAAAGAGAAAGTTCAGGTGGGATTCGATCCCACGCCGGCTGGGCTACATTCGGTTCCAGAGGCAGAAGCAGGAACTGTTCATGCAGGGAACGGGAATATCCCCAGAGTGGATGCTCTGCTGTAAACATCAGCGACTCCCAGCTGGACACAGCGAGAGTCTTCAGATCCTTGGAGAGACAAAGCTGACCCCGAAGGCCTCTGCTGCACTGTGGATGTGTCACCGGTCACCCTGCAAATAGGAAACTGCTGCGACCTCAGCGTTACAACTTCATTCTGCTTCCTTTTCCTTTTCTGTTTGCTGCTTTGCACCGTTGAGCAACATGAAAGCGCCGGTTTTTACAGTAAATCCTACAGAATGTGGTCATAAATCACCCCTCTTGTCCTTCAGATGAGTTTCATCCGGTTTAATGTGGTAATTTTCTGAACACGGTCGTTTTAATGTCGGGCCATTACGCTGAATTGGATCTGTTCTTTTTTTGGACTATTACAGTTTTTGTTCTGCCGTTTCCCAAAATGTTCCAATTTAATCGGGGGGCGGTCGGGACCGCTCCTGCGACGAGTAATAAACCGAACAATCAGTTTAGTAAAATATGTGGAAACCCCTGAAACCTGCTGTCCAGTAGATTGAAGGGAGAAATATCGAATTTAACCTTCATGTCTCAAATTAA
>NW_023339740.1:23213856-23223968 GCF_004916995.1 Morone saxatilis | reverse complement strand
GAAAAAAGAAACATTAAATAAAACCTCAATTTTGTTAAGCTTTATGACAGTTTGCTAGAGAGACTACAACATGTTACAGATAATTCAGCTATGGACTGTCAGCACTGCTATACAGCTGTACGTGCTTCTTGCCTCAGCTAGTGAACTAGCTTTTGCTCCCAGGCTTTTGTTTGGGACTCGCCTCCCGTGGTCCTCTCCCGTGGCTTCACTTGTCGAGAATCTTAATTAATCTCTCATCAACAAACAAAGCGCTCAGATCACTGCATCTTCCCGTAAACTGTGACTGAAAATGACCCAGTTAGTTCATCTTGTAATGAGTCGGTACGCATTTCATGAATTGTGTCAAAACAAATTCTATTTTTTAATTTAGATTTATTGCTCAGCGTAATTCAGATACATTAAAATGCTCTGCCTTAACTTGCGTGTTAATTGCCGGTGATGAAACCAGTGATGACACCTTGCGTTTGTTTGTGTACACAATGTCTCGACTCATTTAAACCATGTGTAAATAGATTTTGACCACTCGTTCGCCAGTGTATTAATGCACACAGCAGACACATGCATAGCCACTTTAATACAGTCTGTTGTTTTTATCTTTAATCCGTTATAGTAACTTTGTTTGTTTATTTGTTTTGACCTCAATTAAAAGCCTAATCAGGAATGGGAGCTGAATTTCATCTCCAGCCAGACGTCCTGTATAAATTACATGAGATGCATTGTTTCTCCTGTAACTATATTTATCTGTATTGTCCCAGTTAAATAAACTAACAAACAAATAAACAGTTGGGGGGGAGGAACATGAATGTTTCCTGGGCTCACAACAGTGGCAGAAACAAATATGAAGACTTGCAGGAAGAGAAACAAATGACTTCGCATGACAGGTGTCACGTCTGGCTTTAGCAATAGAGAGACATCTGCATTGATCAGACTGTAATTCTCTTCTACAGTAAGTCTTACCTAACACAGGCTGTTTGAATCAATGTCACTGTCTCCTACAAGACGCCGCAAAAACACAGACTCAAGCCGTGCCGTGCTGCCGTTTCTGTCAAATTGGAAATTAAAATGAGCAAGGCTACTTAGGAAGTGCACTTGGTTTAAAAACAAAACCTCTGTATTCAAAATGGGGATTGCAATGCGAGTTGAAAGTGACCTTGTCAACACATCTGTCTTGTTAGTTATGATCACTGGCTAATTCTTTGACTTCAGGATATTCCTCTTTGCCTGACAACCGCTTACATCTGCTGTGACAAAAACCTGCCCGCGCTCTCAAGATATTTAAGGAAATGATCTGGGCTGTGATTTAAAGTCGCTCAGATCGAGAGAAAAAAAGAAACCACTGAAGCGTGATTAAGTTATTCTGTGGTATTGTGGGTTCTCATTATTCTTTCAGCACAACTGGGTGTCCAGGAGAGCCGACCAGGGCCCGAAAACCATCGAGCAGATCCACAAGGAGGCGAAGATTGAAGAGCAGGAGGAGCAGAGAAAAGTGCACCAGCAACTGCTCTCAAAGGACAGCAAGAGACGGCCAGGTCAGGCCCGCAGTCTAAATCCTCTTTAAGGCTTAGAGTCACATCGGTACAGCTACAGTGACTCAGGAAGCCTGCAAGCATACAGGCAGACTTCCTGTCCCTATAGCCCGCAGAGACGCTATTGTGCCCCACAGCAGACAGGAAGCCCCATACTCTCTCCCATCTGTTAGCTGACCTATAATATTTCCTCATGTATGGCAGAAACAAGTCAAAAATGTCACCCTGTCAGCCCGTTTGACTTCACTGAACGAAAACGCCTTTTCCACTGAACTCATTTTTATCTCTGTGGCCTCGTAGATTCGAGAGATTCGAGAGATCAGAGAGATCAAAGAGATCAGAGAGATCAGCGCGGGCAGAGAGAAGAGACCTGGAACACTGTGCCCATGACAAAGAACAGCAGGACCATCGACCCCACCAAGATCCCAAAGATCTCCAAGGTGAGACACGCTGCGTCTTTACACTCAGTCTTCCCTTTCAACTGAGGGAGCTGTCACTCCTCGAGGCTGGTTCAGCTGGTCCTGACTTTTAGTTCTTTACACACACGTCTTTTATCTCAATTGTCATATCGATTTGATGTATCGGGGATAATCTCCACACCCTGATGCATGTACGTGTTTCCATGGTTCATATGTAAATTGCATTCTTCACTTACACACATCAATAAACAATCAACAGGTGGATTAAATGTAATAAATGTACACTAAACTCATATCTCTACCATCATAAAACCCTGTGGTTGCACCAGTTTTGCTTTTACACCTCTTGAAAGTGGACCGAGACGCTTGTTTTCACACTTGTTTTCTCGGTTGTTTAATCTTCACTTCCAGCCTAACCAAACCAAAAAGGTTTAGGTGTGAAAGTGTCCTAAGAGTTGAGTTAAATAAAGCATGAAATTCACAGGATTCAGTGTTGTTGTGACACCAGGAAAGACTACTGATTAGAAACCGCTCAAGGATCCATACGTGACCCGAGGACATCCTCAGAGGCCTTGTTGCAGTCTGATCGTCTGCGATGAACCTGAATGTTGCCAGTTCTGCATTGTAATTTAGTTAACTTGAGGTTGTTCATGTTGCAACAAGTTTGTCTCACGTTCACAAAGTGTTTGTGCTCGTCAGCCCGAAGCTCCTGCGCTGTGGTTGCTGTTCTTTGGGTAGAAAGTTTCTGTACACAGCAGATTAATGTTTACACATCACCAGGAGGAATTTTGTGGCTCATCTTGTGTACACATACACTGTCCCTGCCCTCATCTGATCTACATTATTGTGGTTTATGATGAGAAGTACACAATCCCCCTGCTGGATCCACGAGGTACTACTCTGTAAAACAAAACTGCAAGTTTTCTTTATTTTCCAGAGCTCCTCCTGCTGGAGGAACTGTGCTACTCTTTATATTAATCCTTTTGGATATTATATGTAATATACAAGACGTCTATAAGATATTTTCTGTGCTTCCTGTCTCATGAATCAGTTTTTAACACATTTGTTCTTGAGACCATGAATACAAATTAACTGGTGTAAAATCTGGTTTGATTGAATTCAGTAAAAAAAAAAAAAAAAAAAAGTAAGCAGTCAGTCCTTTGTCAGCAGATTGTTAGGGTTAGGTTACACATGGATGTGTATTGTTTTCTCTCTGCTGGGTGTTACGGCAGCTCAGTACATGTAGATTTAAGTCTTGGCCTGACAATTTCTATTTCTTCGTGTGCAACTTGTTCTTAAATGATTCTGTCTTTCTGCAGCCTCAAATGGATGAGAAGATCCAGCTGGGGCCCCGTGCTCAAGTCACGTGGGTGAAGGGCAGCAGTGGAGGAGCCAAAGCCAGTGACTCAGGTAAGAATACGGAGTATTAACTGACCCACCGTGACCACAGTGGGTCTACAAACATTGCATAAGCTAAAACCTTGTTCGTCAGCCAAGCGGATTTCATCAGATTCATCGTAGGAAAACCTCAAAAGTAACCCAGAGGTGAAATAGTTGAGTATATAATGAAAATTAGAAGAAGAAAGAGAAGCTGAACCGTTGCTGTGTGAAGAGGACTCCGTGATTATTTACTTTTTACTTTTTTGGTAATGTTTGTGTCTCATAATTTTTCTCAGAACTATCTCGGACAGCTGGCCTCAATCGTTACTCTGCGCTGCAGTCTACGCCGCCACCCCAGCCCTCCACCACTCCTCCACAGAACCCAGACTTTGACTCCAGGAGAACTTTGGGAAGGTAAAGGACAAACACCGGGGGTCATAGTCGGAGCGCCGCGTCTCTCTGTGCTTCTGATAGTTAATCTCTCAGATTCAGAAACAGCCTGATTAACTCATTTGTTTGCAGTCGTAGCAGCACCGGGAGGGAACGCAGCGAGAAGCCGCTGATCTCTGCACCTCCGTCGTCACGGCCCGGGCCGTTCATCAGGGGAGGCAGTTCCAAGGAGCTGCTGGAGAGTCAAACCCCCGATGAGCCTCGGAGAGAGCGAGAGCGAGAGGCGGCCGAGCCCCGGAGACCGAGTGTCACCGAGGACAAAACAGAGGCAGAGCGCAGCAGAGTCAGGGAGCCTGGTGAGGAACGCTGCACAACACTGGACATGCGTAACAATAATATTAATACGTTAACTGTTTCATGTGGCACCACTCTGATATTTGGTTTCTATCATTTGAAAACATGAACAGGTTTCATTTGGCATCAGAAATCCTGGATGTTTTCTAGTTACATACAATATAAAATGATCCAATATAAAATTAGAAATCACATTTGTGTTTTATTGGCAGTTTTCTCAAACCAGCAGCAGCTAGAAAGTCTTGTTTTTGCCCTAATATTCACCTTTATTTACAAAACAAAACAATTATATGTAATCATTCATAAATAACACGTTTATTTTTAAACCATTTAACATATTAACCTCTTTGCTGTTTAACAGTATTGTAAACACCTTTTAATGTTATCAGCAAACATAAATACCTTAATTTTAACTTCATGTACTTTATATCGTGTTTTTTCTTTATTACAACACATGTAAATCAATGTAGGAGCAGCAGCAGGTTAATATCCTGTTTGTAAACAAAAGGATCACCCCGGTAGCAAATATCAATACGCTGTACGTCGTCAATACCTCAGACTAAGCACTGTCGTCGCTGTTGTTCTCACAGTGAAATCTGAGCCAGTGGTCCAGACCCCGGACAGACCTGCTCTGTCTGAGGAGGAGATTGAGAGGAAGTCCAAGTCCATCATCGACGAGTTCCTGCACATAAATGACTACAAGGTACTGAGATTCACAGAAACCCACAGTGGATGCCTGTTTAGTGCTAATGAAACGTGCTTTGGTGATGCCGTGAAACCCCTTTTTTCTAAGTATATAGATTCCTGTCCTGCTCTTTAATGGATAGGTTCCCCTGCTTCACACAGTGTCGATCACATTTCTCTGTCGACTGCAGGAGGCCATCCAGTGCGTGGACGAGCTCGACTTGGGCTCTCAGCTCAACGTCTTTGTGCGCGTCGGGGTGGAGTCGACTCTGGAGCGCAGTCAGATAACTCGGGACCACATGGGCCAGCTCCTCTTCCAGCTGGTGCAGCAGGGACTCCTGCCCAAACCCCAGTTCTACAAAGGGTCAGTTTCGAGGCACACGGAGCGAATGACTCTCACTTTTTTATGCTTCCCTGCTTTTTGTTAATGTGACTGCGGTGTTTCCATAAGGTGGGGAATATTGATTGAACCCATTAGCTTGTTCTAAAATGTTCCTCTCTTAATGATTTTTGTTCTGACGGTAAATTGGAAGAAACTGTTATAGTTTATTGTTTATAGACTTGCAGTGAGATGTGGCTCTATCTCTCTTAGCATTGATCTTTGGTTGGGGTAGCGTAATGTGACCCCTCCTCACCTGCTTTGTTTAAGAACTTCTAAATACAAACAATATGGTTGTTTCAAAACTACTATATTTCCTAATGAAGTTGATAAACTATCTGATCGGACCCTCAACCTCCAGACGTGTAAAAAGTAAAAATGAATTTAGGATTTATTGTCTTTAATATTGACGTGTATTGCTGATATAATAGAGCAGCTCTGTGTTTTCAACATGTTTATACTGATATGTGTGAGTCTAGTTGTCACCTTCTAGTCCACTGGAACAATAATATAATTGGGTTATTCCTCTGATACTGCCTTAAAAAGCTGTCTCTACTTAAAGTTCAGGTTTTGGAATCACTATTGGGAAGGAAAGACTACTATTATCTCTAAATACAGTCATTTTAAGTTGTATCCTCTGCGTCTCTTTGTTCCCTCAGGTTTGCAGACACGCTGGAGCAAGCGGATGACATGGCCATCGACATTCCCCACATCTGGCTGTACCTGGCCGAGCTGCTCAGCCCTGTGCTGAGGGAAGGGGGCTTCTCTATGAGAGAGCTCTTTAGGTACGGAGACTGAGGCCATATACTAAAAACAAAGTAACATTTGGTGTGTTTACCCCGTTAAAATGTGTGTGTAATGTACGTGTGGTGTATCTTCTTCGATCACCTCAGTGTGCACAGGTTTGGAATACGTCTTCACTCTGCTTTGTTTACCACAATACAGCATTTTGTTACATGTCTGCTGTGCAAGTTTCAGTTCCTCCTGCATGAACTCATTTCTGAGATTAGTTTCAGACGTCACGTGGAGACATTTAAATAGTGAACAAACACTTGTGCCCACACAGGAAAAGTGTCTGTCTATCTGTTTGTTCTCATCTGACCAGATCTCAAGTAGCATACAAGTTATTTTAACTTCTCCGTTCTCCTGTATGAAGGAAACAGCTGCACAGATGTACATTTCATTTCTGTCGTCTGTTTGTTCACAGTGAATTAAGCAAACCTTTGCTTCCTGTGGGAAGAGCCGGGATCTTAATTTCTGAAATACTGCACATACTATGCAAACAAATGGTAAGCAACATTTTCATCTTCAGTTGTTTGAGTTTATTCTGCATACATTCATGTTACCTGCTCACATTATGAAGTCAGTATAATCAACAGCTCACTTAAATGTCTATTAAAGGTAAAGTTTGATTATATTGGTGGTGATATAAGAAGGAAATTCTCTTCTTTCACATTTGGTCCAATGACTTTTGAGTGTGAGATTAACAAAATAATCAACTTCCATTGTTGCACTAAAATAGATTTACTCCAATTATTAACAACATCAAACCAACAAGGTTATTTTTGATTTGTAGCTAATTTTGGCTCGTTAAAATCTTTCTCCCTGGAAACCCGACGGAAGAAATAGATCAAATATTTAAAAGAAGAGAGGTGTGACGCTGCTTCCTCTTGTCCCCACAGAGCCATAGGACTGTAGGTTCTTTGTGGAGGGAATCTGGCCTCAACTGGACCGACTTCCTACCAGCGGGAGAGGACGTCCAGGCTTTCATCTCACAACAGGTTATTAATAAAGATATATCAACATACTCTTCCTCTATCCTTCCTCCTCCTCTCTATGTCATTGCCTCATCATATCTCCGTCCTCTCGTCTCGATTAAAAAAAAACAACAGAAACTCCAGTTCGTTCTGTCGGACGGCTCCAGCCCTGAGGCGGCTCTGTCTAAAAAGATCTTGTCTCCCGAGGAGCTGAGCCAGCAGCTGGAGAGACTTCTCCTGGAGGACATGGCCAGCGACGAGCAGATCTTTGACTGGGTAGAGGTATGAGAAGTGACAACATGTATGCACACATCTGTCAGAAAGAGAAACCCATCACGCAGACTCTGCTAGCTAGTGGGCTGAAATTCATGCACCCTGTTAGGAGCAGAAATATTAAGTGTGACAAAGGAGCGGGTTAGTTACTGAATCAGAGAGGAGGGTGGACAGAAAGGTCTTATTAAGGTGCTGACGGACAGGAAGTGCGTGCCGAAGTGTCCACCGACGTCTGTGCTGGGGATTTTAATGGGCAGCTGCAGGATGCGAGGTGGCAGAAGGTTCGGGAAGATGAGAGCAGCCAAAAATACTACACCGTGTAAACTTCACCCGGTTGTCTCTTTGCTGCTCAGTGCCCCCCCCACTCCCACTCAAATACCCTGAACACAGACACGCTGCTTCCTTCACTTACCAACCCGTCTTCTTGCTTCCTTACTGAAGGTTGTTCTTGTGAGACTGACAAATCGTGTCTTTTGTCCTCTTTTTTTTTTTTTTTTTCCAGGCAAACCTAGATGAATCTCAGATGAGCTCGTCTCCCTTCCTGAGGGCTTTGATGACAGCTGTGTGTAAGGCAGCAGTGAAAGGTAAGCACTCCCACCACCTGGAGGACGGATTCCTCTATTCTCACTGGAATATTTACTCTCCGCCAAAACTCGGAGCGGGGAGGCTCAGCGTGCTCACTCTCGCCTTCTGCTCTACCGAACAGATGATAACACCAACTGTCGAGTGGACACGGCCATCATCCAGAGGAGATTGCCTGTATTACTCAAGTACCTTAACTCAGACACTGAGCGACAGCTGCAAGCACTTTATGCACTTCAGGCGCTGATCGTTGCCCTCGATCAGCCTCCAAGTAAGTGCTGCGTCATATTTTACTCCTCTTTCTTCTTTACATCTTTTTTTTTTTTTTTATTTGTCATCAGGGGATGTATACTTCCGGTTTTACACGGCTGTTGTTGACAGTGACTGGTGGACGTTAAGCGAGCTGCAGTCAGCCAACAGTGACGTAGGACTGAATAATCATATAAACAATAACGTTACTAGTTTTAGTGTTTCAGTATTTTATTTGGACCATACTGGAGAGATCTATTTGCAGAAATTCAATATTACATTTGTGTATAATCAACGTTAAATAAGAATCGTGTTTTCGTTACCTTAGAGTATTTTTCATCGACAGAGGGAGCGGGTCTTCTTCCACTTTGTTGAACCGCCATGTTTCTACAGTAGCCCAGAACAGACAAACCAAACGCTGGCTGTATATAGGGCCACACTGTTTCATGGCCACCGTAGATTCTGGAAGTGGGACGGTGAAGTGAGTGCTATTTAGTTGGTTGCAGTCTACAACCTCACTGCTGTAAATCGTACAAACTGGACCTTCACTGTGGAAACATGTCTAATTTACAAGTTAAATAACAAATTAAAATATGCTGGGGGAAAAAAAAAAAGATGTTTGCCTTCTTTAAGAGTCTCAGTAGTAGCCTCAGGAAATGTACTTCTTCTTAACCTCTCAGATCTGAAACCTTTGTCCACGCCTCCTCCAGAGGGCAGAGACCTGCTGGGATGCCTCCACTGCAGCTTTTTAATTAACTGGAATACAGATGGTTGAGGGTTACTGCGGCAGCACAGAAACAGATTCGTTCGTCAGTCACAGAGAAACCCAGTTTAGTTTGTTGATATGAGATGTTACCTGCCTGCAGCACGTTGCACACTTCACCTCACAGGAAAATCTGTTTCTGGCATTTTTCTCTATTTTTAACCATCATTTGCTCAAAAATATGATGCTATACGCTTTAAAAGCCTTCTCTCTCTATTCATGAATTTCCAGACCTTCTCCGGATGTTCTTTGACTGTCTGTATGACGAGGACGTCATCTCGGAGGACGCTTTCTACAAGTGGGAGACGAGCAAAGACCCTGCCGAGCAGCATGGTAAGGGTGTGGCCCTCAAGTCCGTCACGGCCTTCTTCACCTGGCTGCGGGAGGCGGAGGAGGAGTCGGAAGATAATTGACGAGGGAGGCACCGAGGGGACAGGACGTAGTAGAACTGCATCCTTACAGCAGAACAAACAAACAAACAAACATTCGAAATGGGTGTATGGGCAGGACGACATGTTTACGGCTGGAATTTTTTTCTGCGGTACGGTTCTGAAACATGCCGCCCTTTTGAGTTTGGATTCCAACGGCGGAAGCACTAAATACCTGTATTATACATAGAAAATATTTTTGTTTTAAATTTTAACTTACTTTTTCTTTTTGTTACTTTTTAAGAAGAGACTTAAAAGATACATAGGTTCTGGACTCTTTAATTTATTATTTTTTTAAGGACTGCAAATATAAAAGTTATTTAACATTTGCAGATGCTCATAAAATGAGAACATGACAACAGAAATAACAATATAATTAATTATAATAACAAAATAATAATTGTGAAATAAATAGCCTCCCTGGATTCCGTACTGTTTGGTTTAAAACAGGGTAAAACAAGATTATTTTGGGATGAAGGGGAAGCACAGATTTAAAATGTGGGGAGGAAAAAAAAAAGGAGTGGATGCACAGAAGCTATTAACGTTGTCCACGTATGACGTTTTGAGGTCAAAGGTTATCTCATAATAACCGGGGAAGTGTTTTCCCCAGCCTTGGCTTGCTCTACGTTGATATGTACATACGCCTCGTTGAGAGGTGAGAGGTATGCATTCAAGAAGCGATGCAAGTCAGTCCACAGAAACTGTCAAAACAAAACGCAGACGAACAAACCTGGAAAACATTCAAGTGAAAATGAGCAAAAAATGCAACTTTAAAAAGCAAATGGCCAGGGTCACTGATTATTGAAATGCTTGTAATACTTCAGACCTACAGAGCAGATTAAAGCTTGTAAATACATTAAAGACAAAAAAGGTATTTAAAAAAAAAATGCTCATGATTTGTTCTTTTTGATGGTGTGTGTGTGTGTGT
>NW_023339740.1:23209922-23213831 GCF_004916995.1 Morone saxatilis | reverse complement strand
TTAAGTGTCGACGGCCATGACGTTTTAACGTTACAGAAAGAGAGAAAAACGGTTCCAACGGTTTTAATGTTACAGAAAGAGAGTAAAACGGTTCCAACGGTTTAAAAGTGTCGACGGCCATGACGATTTTAATGTTACAGAAAGAGAGAAAAAACGGTTCCAACGGTTTTAATGTTACAGAAAGAGAGTAAAACGGTTAAAAGTGGCGACGGCCATGGCGGTTTTAATGTTACAGAAAGAGAGTAAAACGGTTCCAACCGTTTTAATGTTACAGAAAGAGAGTAAAACGGGTTCCAACGGTTAAAGTGGCGACGGCCATGACGGTGGAATCCTTCTGACGCTCCGTGACGCCTGCGACGTGACAACGGTCCTAAATGGGGCGGGGCTCGTAAACAGGAAATCTAAATAAAGGATCGTGCAGAAATTTACTCGAAAGTAACTCACTTTTTCAGGACAAGTTAAAGGTAAGTTTGACCCGCAATCTGTGCGTTATTGTCTAAACATGCAGTTGCACGGATGCGACGTTGGAAAAAGAAGCGTAGACGTGGGGGGGGGGTGTTTTTTTTTTTTTCACTCCATGCAACTGAAATGAATTTTATCTGCCTTGTGCGACGCCATTACTGTGCGAAACAGCCAACTGACAAAATGGCGAAATTGCCCGAAAATTGTGTCTTCCCTTGTTGATGCTCGCACGGATACGACCGCGATTTCCAGGCGAAAGGCCGGCGATAAGCCCGAGAGCAGTGCGCCGCGCCCGCCTGGAAGCTGGTCTGCTTTAGCAAATCCAAGTGCGCCTTTTTCTCCTGTTGGGACCATAATGGGGCCCCCCAAATGAATGAAGTGGGTTTGGCACTCTCGCCATTTCTAACCACGCACATGCGAGAGGATGGGCCTCAAACCAGTGCTGTGCCAATGTGCTTTCCTGCTCTTCAGGATACGTGTTTCTTTTGCCCCCATCCCTCCTCCTCCTCCTCCTCTTCCTCCTCCCTCCTCCTCCTCCTCATGCAGGTAACGTTAAATCTCGTGTGATGCCGATTCGCCGAGCAGCAGCGACTCCGACCCCGGAGAAGGCCCCCTCCGCTGCAGCAGAGAAAGGTTAGACCAGGGTGCTTACCTGGGAGACCCGTGAACGCACCACCGTCACACTGGCTCAGATGTGGCCCGTAACAGCACCACACAGCCTGTTTGCATGCAGAGTCTGGAGATGCCATGTGAGAGGATGCAGTGTGTGTGTTTACAGCCCTCCTCATCACTGAAACTGGCCTGTAGAGCTGAGAAATGGTGACTGAATGCAACACTGAGATGTGTTTTGGTACTTAGATTCAGACTTGGGTAACATAATGGGGATGTTAGGGACGAGCAGGGTGAAATAAGTTTATAACGCTGCACCACACCCCCTTTTTAAACTGAAGAAAATACCGCTTTTAAGCCATTTAAGGAAGAAAAAGTAGAGTACAAGCCCCAGTCAGCAGTCACAAGGCCAAATAATGCGCCACAGTATTGAAATCACAACATAACTGTATCAGTAGCATCGACCTTTAGGCTCTTAGTGAAGATGCACCCTGGTAGCTCTGTGGTTCAGGTGCATATCATTAAATATTAACACCCTCAGTTCAGCTTCTGTTGCCTGTGTGGGTGCTAATGTGTATTTTGGGACAGCAGAACGAACAAAAACAGAAAACTGCAACAACAAATGTTTCAGAGGGGCGTTGTTTTCCCGTGATACTTTAAATAACACCCATACTAATTAACGTGTCCTTTATATAGTCATTAATGTGGATATTGGAGGTTGTTATGATTTCACAACCTCGAACAAGAAATTAGCATCGTCCACTTTAACGTTGATATTCTCGGGATTATTGCGCCTTTTTTTTCTTCCCTTTCTTCTTTTGAATTTGAATCTCTTTCTCCTCCCAGAGCCTGAAGCCTCCTCAGAGGAGTCGCCCTCTGCTGACGAGGAGCAGGCCGCGTCTTCGGCTCCGGCAGCCGAGGTCGAGGAGGGCGAGTCCACGGCCGAGCCGGAGCCCACAGAGAACGGAGAGGAGGCCGAGGGAGCGGCGGCGGAGGAGAAGGGAGGAGAAGGGACAGAGAAGAAAGAGTGAGTTTCACCAGAGAGCTCGTCCGCAACTCTGACCACTGCGATATTTCACTTTGATAGCACTTTTATCTGTTTATATGATCCTTACCTCTGCTGGATAACAACAGACTGCTCCTCTCAGTGCTGCAGTTTTGCATTTCCAAAAGATGTGACCCTGTCACGGGCACATTCATGAGATAGTTGTTAGACAGATGTACCGGCCCCCCTTTTGTCCGCAGTCTTGGAGGAGTCCAGGAGGAGAGGACGTGAGCGTCATGGAAACAATTTGTTACCAGTTCAGTCCATTTCTGATAAACTGAAGGAAAGAGCAGCGTTATCTACTGGATACACTCAGAATAATGCGGAGAAATATGTTGGTTTTGCCCCAAAGTAATAACTTTGTTTTCAATATACGGGCACCCACATATTCCAATAAACAAGCTGTAGGTGGTGAAGTATAAGGGACATGTGAGCTGGCTTTCCAAATTTAATAACTTTATTTCTCCTCCTTCCCTTCTCCCAGACCTTGACAAAGCAAACGTTTACTCATCTGCATATAGCACACTAGCACAGCAGCTCAGTCAGGGTCAAATTACTATGGTGATCATTAAGACGGATGTTCTGAAACTTAATTTTGTCTTTCTCCGTCGGCGACAAACGGACAAAGTGACAAATGCAAGGACTGCGCGGCTGGACAGTGTGCAACACACTGCTATGTTCTCCTACTAAGGTGAGGATGTGATAAAGATAAGGGTGGTAACGATCACAGTGAAATATCGCTTCGAAAGAACCCGACCCACTTCACTGAACTTGTGTCTTGCTCCTTTTCGGTGACAGGTTGAAGGATGGCTACAAGTACGAGAAAGCCAAAGTCAAGAAGGTGAAAAGGACGATTCCTGCGTGGGCTAGTGTCACTGCCAGCAAAAAGGTTCCCGTTACCAACTATGCAGGCACTCAAAACAAAGTGGATAATATCCTCATCGAAGCTATTACGGTGTGTACAAACAATCAGTCACGTGTGCCTGTTTTTTTTTTAATCCTTTTTGTTGTTTTGAAACAAACAAACAGGTTTGATTTCCTGTCCACTTTGTCTTGCAGTCTTGTAACGACAGGTCTGGGGTTTCATATCAGTCCGTCATGAAATATATTGTGAAGAAATACCCGGTGATGGAGCTCGACAAGAAGAAGTTTCTCATCAAGAAGTCTTTGAAGAAACATTTGGAGAAGGGCACCATCAAACAGGTAAAGAACTGATTTTTGTGGCCGGCAGCACGGAGAAAGAGAGAGGAAGCAGCTCAGTAATGTCAACTGGAGTCGGTTGATAATTATTTAACGTGTTAAAGAATATTAAACTTAAATAAAGTTAGAAGAAAGCTGCTTTTTGTGACCTCCTGCACAGAGGGTTCAGGTTCACACCACTCGACAATATCCCCGAGGATGTGCTAGTCTGTCTTCATCGTAACCTGTAACCACACAGATAATGTACTTTGAAATGCTGCTTGGCCTCGGAAGTAAAACTAGGTTAGATCACTACTTAAGGCTGCTCAATTAATCGAAACTTGATCATGATTACGATTTTGGGGCCAAACGATCTCAAAACTAATAAAATCGGGGGGAAACGATAGCGATTTTTTTTCATTTTCCGTGTGTGCATTGTTATATACAGTCTGCGTATTTCGCGTCGCTCCCCCGCAGCACGCCACTGCAACCGAGTCATGCGCTCGGGTAGACCGCCGTTCACCGAGCCTGTCGGCGTGACAACGTGAAGTCACGGGAAGCGCCGTAACTATTTATACTGTCGCTGGCGGTCGGCGACACTCGCTGCAGTCTAA
>NW_023339740.1:23208777-23209822 GCF_004916995.1 Morone saxatilis | reverse complement strand
TCAGGTTTAATTTTTTTAGCTTCACTTGTGTTTTTAATATAGGTTCAGCAAGTGTCCTAAGTTCCCATTGCACCCTTAATATTTGTCTTCTTTCTCTGAGAAAAATACAGTAGCCAGGGTTTTTTTTTTCCCTTCAGATTTGTTAAACATTGCTCTTCTCCTCCTTTCATCTTTCAGGCCAGCGTTAATGTTGGTGGCGCATAACCAACGGTAGCATGACATTGCCCCTTCGTTTCCATGCCCGGTGTTTCACTGCACGAACAAAGCGACACGGCGTCGTAAACGTGCCCTGGTTCTCAAACAATGCTCATTGATGGATCCTTATGGCCTCACAATTGTGCCCAGACGGCACTAAAATCAGCGTATTTGTTTTAGTTTGAACCTGTTCTGGATAAGTGTTGTGATTATTCATGGTGAGTTAACTGCAGTGGTGTTAGGCAATCACACTGCTTCGATTCAAAATAGGTTTTAGATTTGCTAACTCAGAGGTAAGTATTGTACTTTTAAAAAAGTCTAAATTGTTGGTAAGAAAAACAAAAGTGCAGGCAAAATAACTGGTTAAAGAAGTTAATTAAAGAAAAAGAAAAAGTTGGGCATTTAAGGGAAACGTGGTGTTTCTTTCCTTTGTTAAAGGAAAACCGACTGATAAACCTCTGATTGGTGAGCGGGGAGAACGGATCTAACAAGGGTCTGGTGGTCAAACCTTTGAAAAGAAAGGGATGTTCAACGAACAGCCTAAACTACCAAAGGGGTTGGAAGGGTATTGGCTCCGAAGAATTTGAAATGCGTTCATATTGAGATGGCCTTTAAAATTGGCAAGCACAGATTTGAACAAAAAAATATTATGTTATAATTAAGGCTGCTCAATTAATCGAAATTTGATCATGATTACGATTTTGGGGCCAAACGATCTCAAAACTAATAAAATCGGGGGGAAACATTTTTTTTTTTTCCATTTTCTGTTGTGCAACGTTGTTTACAGTCTGCGTATTTCCGTCGCTCCCCCACAGCACGCACTGCGCATGCACTCGGTATACTCGCCGTT
>NW_023339740.1:23201432-23208598 GCF_004916995.1 Morone saxatilis | reverse complement strand
AATTGTGATTTCAATTTTGACCCAAATAATCATGATTATGATTTTTTCCATAATCGAGCAGCCCTATCACTACTGTATGTTTGCAGCTTGTGTTTGAGTAGACGAATGAACAGTTTAATCTTTTACTTCACGCCTCGTATTTTTAGTTTTGAAAGGGTTAAAAAAAAAATAATAATACAGCAAACTCTTCAGATGTTGAATATCGCTCTCAAAGCCTCATGCACTCTGCTTCAACTTTCGGAGGCCTGCTTTGCCCCGTGGTTGCTGCGCTATGATGTGACGCTCGGCAAATGTTCATACGCCACAAATATTCATTAACATCTGTCAGGTCTGTTTACGGTCTGTTGTGCTTTGTCTCACTCAGCTGAAGGGTAAAGGCCTTTCGGGAACCTTCGCCATTGGGAAGCAGACCCCGTTGTCTAAGGTATGTAGATAAAACGTGCTAATCGCTTCCTTTTAGAGCTGCTGGGATTGTGTTATTGTTGGAGCCATGAGCTTTATAGTAGAGGTACTGAATATGAGAGTGCTATTGATCTTCTTCTCATCTAACTCTCAGCAAGCAAAGAGCATGAGCACATTATCTAATCCTTATGTTAATGACTTAGTGTCAACAGTTTCCTTTTCCCATTTTTCCCTATGAGACTGGGATGTGTTTGGTTGTAATCGTCATGTCTGTAAATGGATGGTGTTTTAGAAAGCTGCTCAGAAGACAGAGTCTCTGGGAGATGCTCTTCCTCTCATCATCACTCGGCTCTGTGAGCCCAAAGAGGCCTCCTACAATCTGATCAAGAAATACCTGGAGCAGCACTTCCCCAGTCTCAACATCGAGAGCAGGTACACACAGAGCCTCACGTTTGCTTTTTTCCTGTTGATTCATCTGTTGTTGTTGTTGTTGTTGGTCTTTTAAAGTGTTATATGTTTCCAGTTAGCTCAGTCTGACCTGGAAAAACCAAAGATTGAACTATTAATTACATAAAATGGAGTAGATGCAAGCAACCTGTTTCATTTGAGAGGCTGTAACCTGCAAAAGTTCAATATTTTTCTTGATAATAGAAGATAAATCCATCCAAGATCATTGATGCTCGCTGAAACTGAGTTCTAGACATGAATTTAAAATGAACAACTACATTTTAAAAAGGTAAAAACTGCCATAATGTGGTAAAGTTAAGTTGTCAGTATTATTCCTTTATAGATGGCACACAGTTGTACCACTGGTCTGGATTTCAGTGGCTCACAAACATCCGAAAACACGTGTTTGTTTTTTCATTAACTGGGATTATTGACTGTGTGAATGATTTACTGACTGGTTCGTCCTCAGGCCAGAAGTCCTGAAGGCAGCGCTGGTAAAGGCGGTAGAAAAAGGCCAACTGGAACAAATCACTGGGAAAGGAGCCAGAGGGACTTTCCAGGTAAAACTCCTTATAACGCTGTTTTATTCATTTTGTTTTTATACATTTTCAAATTCTGGTGAAGAGCAATTGGCAACCTTATCTGTGCATTTCTGTCAGGATCTGCTTTGTTTCCAGGCCAGATAAAGGTCTACAGTGCCAATCAATCTGCCACCTTGGGCACCATTGCTGTATTAAACTATTTCAGTAGACTTAATTATTGCCAGGTAATATTCTCTATAAAATATTAAAATAAAAAAGGGGGAATAAGTGCCAGTAAACAATATGATCGTTCTACTCTCTCTTTGTCACACTGACTACATGGCTACAAGCTATAGATTCAGTGAAGGGCGGCTGACCTTATTCTGAAAAGATAAATGTTTCTGACTGTCACAGCTGAAGCGAACCGGTAACCAGGTTCTTCTGAAGGGCGGAGCCTTGGAGGACGCCATCACAGCCGCCATCACAGCCATGAATGAACCTAAAACCTGCAGCACCAACACTCTACGCAAATACCTAGTAGACGCTAACAAGGATGGAAGGGAGAACCTATTAGGTAAGAAGACGCCCTCGTTCTCACTCATAGTTTTTGAGCCAGTGTTTGATTAAAAACTGGTCACAAAAACACAACAATCCTTATTTTTAGTAATGAAAACATACCTATGAATATTATATTGAATTTCTGCCAATAGATCGTCCTAAATGTTTCACACTGGACCTTATGAACATATAATCCCGTTGAGGTTTGGCGAGTGCATTGGTTTTTTGCACTTGATTAATCTCTAGCTTGTTCGTTGATTTCTATAAAGTGTTCATTACTAAAGTTGTGGGTGTGGTTTGATTAGATTAGTTGTAGGACAAACACACTGATAGTAGCTGATTGTGAAAATGGGTTTTCAGGGCGGTTAAATGTGTCTAAACCAAAACACACACACACACACACAAGCCTGACACTGAAGGGACACATTTAGTCACATTATTCCAAAAAGAAAAAAGGAGGCTTCAGAGAATTGGTTAATGTTTGTATCATGGACATGTGGACTCTCACTTTAAGGATTTGTTTTGTAACATAAACTCTAAATCCACTGCACGATGAGTCTGCCACTAAAAGGTGAACTCTGTTCTTGTAGTGGCCAAACTCAGGAGGACCCTGACAAAGTGTAAAGTACTCGGCTGGATGGAGCAGATCACGGGTCACGGCTTCACAGGGACCTACCAGCTCTCGTTCCCTTTCTACCCGAGGTATACCACCTACTTTTGTTTCCATTATTAACCATTTAATACTGTAATTTATTTCACTCAGTTTGATTTTGGCCTACACAGCTGATACAGGTTTCTTTATGTTGCCTTCTTATTGTTTTTTTCCTATTTTCTCTTAAGTCCTACCATCCTGTACCCAGACAAGTTCAAAGAGATTCCGCAGAAAAAAGGCCCGCCTCCACCCAGGCAGAGGCGGACGGCTGACTCTTCTGATGAGGAAGAGGAAGAGTCAGAAGAAGAGGAAGAGTCTGAGGACGAAGCTCCTTCCCGTAGGAGGTGGGTGTAAATTTGATCTGTACTTAGGAACACGGCAGAGTTTTTCTCCTGCAAACTGACACACTAGAGAAGATGAGTATGTCCACAACAGTTTTAAACATTTAAACTGATCCCAATGATTTGTGCATAATTACGCTTCTTCTACTAAAAGTAACAGCTGCCTGTTCAAATTTCTCTTAGGAAATCTCAGAAGAGGCCTCCTCCCAAAGCTCGCCGTCCTCCACCGGCCAAGAAATCTCGGAGCGCTAGTCGGTCAAAACCTAAAAGCAGAGGACGGCCCCTCGCAAAGAAGACTCCGGTAAAGAAAGCGGTGTCTTCAGCCAAGAGATCAGCGAGGAAACCATCAGCCTCTAAGAAGGAATCCACACCGCCACCTAAAGCCACGCCCGTCAAGAGAGGAGCTCCCTCGAGAAAGCCCAAAACGCCGGCTGTTAAAAAGCTGACCAAAAGGGGGTCCAAGCGGCCCGTGTACAGAGAGTCCTCCCCGGAGGAGGAGGTCACGAAGGAGACGACGAGGAGCGGGTCCAAGCGATCCAAGTCCGAAAAGTCATCGCAGGAGGAGCCCGCAGTTAAAAAGCCAGCGACCAAAAGTGGGTCGAGGCGGCCCGAGCCTGAAGAGTCATCCCCCGAAGAAGAGCCTGTAGTCAAAAAGGGGGCGAAGAGCAGCAAGCAGTCCACTCGTAAATCCAAGAGAGGGAAATACTGAGTCCAGGAGCGCCTTCCTACGGACTGGGCCTGCTCTGGATACGCAGCAGTCTGCCGCTTTGTTTCAGTGCTCTCTCTCTTTTTATCATTTTCTCCCTTTTTAACGGGGCAGTAGTTTTTATTTTTGTTTTTGTTTCATTTTTTTTTTTTAATTGTAGAATAAGAACGTTATCCTACCAGTTAAGTTTAATGTACATTGAGAGTTTCTGAATTTTTCCTTTTTAATCTCCATGTGTAGAAAACGCTCAGTTAGCGTTGCCGTTTTAAAAACAGATGTGTGACCAGCTGCCAGATCAGGAAAGCATAGCGAGATCCGACATACTGTAACTAGAGCCATGTAGTGACTTCCGTTTTTATATCCGTTCCTCATCCGATCTTTAGGTGTTGGAAGCACACGTTCCTAATATCAGTGTTGGTTTTTTTGGAGGGTTTAAAATGAGGTTTTACGTTTAAAATATGGGTAAAAAGATTTAAAACGGTTACTATAATAATGTTTTATACAACACAGATTTTAAGGTTATTATTACAATATTTTGGCCACATTTAAATCAGATTTTTTCTTTTTATCCATATTTGTCCTCCATAAAATTATGAGTATTATGAATTAACAATGATTTGATGTTTTGTTTTGTTTTATTTAAAACATAAAAATTGCCCCCAGAAAAAGATAAAGCCTGCAGGTTGACAGGTTTAAGGATTTAACAGAATAAAAACAGTTAGTATTCATTTCAAAGTCACATTGGGGGGGGAAGTGTCCTTTTTGATGTGTGTGTGTAAAAACAAAAAAAAAAACAACATAATACATAAATCGATTTTATTGCTTCACAGCTGTAATTCAGTACCAAACTGTAAGAAATGTGTGTTGTGAATAAGAAAAAGGAGGATAGTAGCTCATACATACCCTGCATGCATGTATTCCTTGTGTTGTTAAGCTTTTTTTTTTTTTTTTTCCAAGTCATGAATAAAATGGCTATATTTGTAAACTTTTGCTGTCTTCTTTTGAATCATTTAGTTTACTGGGACAGAACATAAAGTAGTATTAGTAAGTGTTTTATTGAGCTTAATCATTCATTAATGATGCTATAGATGAGTGTTTTCTAACTGGGGGTTTCTGGGACCAGCAGATGTGCTTTTAAAGGAATTTAGAAAATGATTAAAAGATTTAAATGATTCACCTGATTTAACTATTTCACTTCCTGAACGTCGTTTTTCAGGACAAGAAGTCATTAACCAAAGACAACAACAGATGGGATGTGTTAACCTGAAAACTGCTGTAATTACTAGTTTCTGTTTGTATGGTTACAAAAGAAGTAAATGTATTAAGATTATATTTATTTAAACTAGTGGTTATCAATGTTGTTTGATGAGGTGTCACAAAAACATTGTCTGGTTGGGAAAAAAAGTAAAGATTAGAAAAGTTTTGTATAACTAAACTTAACCCTTTATAAGGATTAAACCACAGACCTGTATCTAAAGCTGATAAACTACCTTTACCTTCAAAATGCTGCTGATGCATCAATATCAGGCGCGGGGAGTAATGGATTACATGTCATTTCGTTATGTAATCAGGATACAAAAAAGGTAAGGACACACCTGCATCACAGAGCAGCAGCAGGTAAAGGTAATCCATTACAGCTGCAGAAAAAAAAGACGATAAGATTATAATTACATTTAGTAAAAATGGGGATTACTTTGCAGGATTACAATTTTAAAATGCACCAGTTTTTCTTTAATATCATGTTTGATGCAAAAAATCTTTCCATTTTCCTTTTTTGTTAAAGGTCACATTGTTCTGTTGTCTTACACACTTACATGACATTTCTAAGTAATCACGTTACATTACTTGGGTTAGTTTATAGACTACACTGTTTAACGGGTAATTAGTAATCGGATTACATGTTTTAAACCCTGATGTGGCTCATGCATCAGGGTCCAGCAGCATTTCGGGATGTTGCTGATCCCGGTGACGTTCCCACCGCTGTGCGTGTGACGTCACCGGGATGTATTGCGCAATGAGCAGGAATGTGTGGACAGAGACAGCGAAGGGGAGGGTGCAGTGATTCAACTTCTTCTTGACTGTCATATAGCTCAAGAGGAGGAGAGGTGTTCATTTACTCCTTCCTTCCTTCCTTCCTTCCTTCCCTTTTCCCTCTCGAGCCCCGCCTCGAGCCAGCAGCACACCTGGACCACGGAGCCGCAGCGGGTAAAGGTGAGCAGGACCTCGGTGTCAGTTACGGCGTGCAGGGGAGGTGAAGGTGGCGGTGAAGGTGGAGACTGTCCGACTCTGAGAAAGTGAGTTTCTGTGATTTCAAAGCCTTTGTTACAACCTAGAAAGAAGTGAGCTCAGGTTGAGCCACCGGGGCCGGAAACGGTTCAAAGGTTTCTGTCCACCGACAGTCTGTCATGTTGTCTCCACTCACAGCTGACGGAGAGGAAACTTTCTCCTGTGGTAGCTTTGACTTTGACGCATTTTACGGCGCTGAAAAATGCGTTTAAAACCGCAACTTACAAAACAGTAAACAGGCAGAAATCCTACTGAAGTCTCAGAGTTAATAGTCCTAAATGTAGTTAATGTGGATTCACAGTCGACAACACAATGCCAAACTTACACTTAACTGTAAAATGAAAGTTTAAAATCCTCCTATGGGAATACTTTTGTGATTGTTTGACTTTAAGTTGTTTGTTTGACAGCTTTTTAAAATTAGTTTTGTTCTCATTTTTTAGTTTTCTTTTGGGTTTAAGATATATTTGCTGTGTGGTTTTGCAGAGATAAACAGGCGTCATGGGTGAGGCAGCAGTCAGAGAGGATGGCACAGTGACCCGATCAGCAGAGGTAACTCTACAAATGTGACTTTATGTTTATATTAGAGTGTGTGTGTGTGTGTGTGTGTGTGTGTTTGCCTAATCTTATGTCTTTGCTCTAAAGTATGTTGGCTCATTTCCTGTGGATGACCACTGTTTGGATGACCAGATAGAGCAACTGCACGCTCAGCTCAAGTCCCTGAGAGTGAGTCCAGATCCTTCTGGTGGTTTTTAAGTATCTCAGTATCTCAAAGAGCAACATGCCTGTTTGTGTTTTTTTTAATGGAGAGTACGTTACTTAAATATGTTGTTTGTCTTCAATCAGACGTGCAAAAGGAGGAGATCCGTATCCATAAAATTCTCCATCAAAGGTGTGAAAATGTACAATGAGGATGAAACTGTAAGTATGGTTGTTTATCTCGAATTAAACGCTCATAGCTTGATCCTGGGTGTTGTTTTTCGCTTTAAGTTGAAGCTGTTTCAGGGGTTCTTGTGTCTCTCGTCCGCAGAAACTACTGATGGCTCATGCCCTGCGTAGAGTCTCCCTGTCCACCGCCCGGCCCATCGACGCCCAGTTCGCCTTTGTCTCCCACAACCCGGGCAGCACCGACGCCCAGCTGTACTGCCATGTATTTCAAGCTAGACACGCCAGAGCAGTAAGACATGACCCGGGTTCATTGTTCTTTTTATTACAACAAAGGAGTCTACTGTGACTTGGAGAGAAAGTTACAAAAA
>NW_023339740.1:23180996-23201384 GCF_004916995.1 Morone saxatilis | reverse complement strand
TTTTTTTTTTAACATTATGGTCTTATAAAAAAGTTTATTTGTGATGCATCAAAAGGGAGAATATGTCATTTTAAAGAGACCTGTGAGTTGGTCTATACGGAGGGACTGACGATCTAAAAATACTGCAACCAAGTTAATGAAAGTTGCGCCTGTTGAACTTTTCTGTGCAGTTTTACAGTCACTGAAACTTGTACAAAATGCTAAAGAAGATCGTGACACAGTGCCTCAGCAACACCACTGAGATGATCAATAATTGATAGTATCTTAATAAAAATAGAAGTTATTATGGTATAGTTTTTTTAAAGGCCCTGTACACCCACACAGGTGTTTTTAAATTAGTAGGTTAAGTTACTTTTTAGATTAATTACACAGTAAAAGAGGAGATCGGTTGAGGAGCGAGAGTAAGATAAACCCACGTTTGAATCCCAAGAGTTTAAAAAAATAAACTCTGAGTTCTCCTTCAGCCGGTAAACGGCTCCGGGAAAGAGAAATCGATCACTACAACAACGTTGTTTTGTTTTGAGATATAATACCTCTTCACTTTGACATCGTAACTGTATTTATGTCAGTTAAGGTAACTTTAAACTGGCTATCATGTCACTTAGCCAACAATTAGATATCACCATTTGGATACAAGTGTCCCCTTTCTCTCCCCGTAGGCACAGTTCCTGAACCTGCTGCTGTGCCGCTGTTTCCAGCTGTCTTACTTGGAGAAGCACCCAGAGGAGGCCCAGGAGGACTCCGCTGGCTCAACGCCTCGTCGTAACCCCTCCCTGCTCAACCACGGCTTCCCTCTCAGTGTCAGCGCCCTGGTGTCCTTCAGAAGAGCCCCTTTTCGAGGGTGGTTGCCAGGGACTAAGGTTTGGACTTGAATGTCTTCTCTCATTGCCTGTTACAACATGATATTATTATTTCAACCCTAGTCTTTCCCTTCTAGTTAGTCCCTTAAGCCCTGATTTCACAGCAGCTTTTCTAAAAGATTGCAATGCATGTTGCAATGTTTTGAGTCTTTATGTGTCTTTTCTTCTTCTATTTGCCATCAAATTGCAGGAGAAATGAAAACTGTCGCGCAGAATTCACAAGGTTTCGTTGAATTTGTGTTAATGGATGGAGGGGCCGTTTAAGGGTTGTAATTCACTACTAGGGAACTAGTGACCTAATGAGGTTGAAGAAGACAAAACAAACGAGAGTTTTTGGCCATCTGAGAATAAACACTTCTGTATTCAAACATTTTGTTTTCCCCCTCCATCTATAGAAGAAGAATCAAAAGTCTTCTGATGATCCAGTCAGCAGCCAAGATGAAGTCTTCCCCACCTTCTCCCCATCTCTGGTGCGCAAGAAGGCCATGCGCACCAAAGCGCTGCGCTCTGGGGCTTACCGCTCCTTCACCTTCACGCCACTCAAACAGCGCAATGTTCAGGAGCGACTGAGCGAGTCACAAGGTGGGCCAAGTGTTCACAGAGCGCTTTCAAGAGTCAGAGAGTTGATTAGGTAAAAGCAAACCCTTCAGTATCAGGTGTTGGGCAGTCCCTCACTGTCTGTTGTGGTGTCTGAAGGTAGTCATTTTTATACTGAGGTAATGGTTTTTGTCTCACGTGGGTCCTACTGTACAAACATTTTCTTTAAGCTTCTCTCACTGGTGTCTGTTTCAATAATTAGCTTTAAATATGTTGAAACACAAACATTGGCTTTATGGGTTATTTAATCACCACTTGCTTTGTTCATCTCAGTCCTGTTACGTTCAAACCAAACATTTCCTCCACTGAGCTGGGATTACATTTGGATGTTTCCTTCCACTTTTGGACATTTTGAAATCTCCAAAATTCCCAATGATTTCTCTTCTTATCTATCAAACAGAAAAGGACAAAAACAAGACGTCAGCGAGGAGATCCCGCGCTCCAAGCTTGGCGGAAACAGAAGAAGCACTGGCTCAAGCAGTGTGGTGTTGGTCTGGTATCGCAACGTGAGTGTTACTTGTGTATTTAACATACTCCGCTGACCGTGGATGCCTTCTCTAGTTCTTATTTTGTCTCCGTCTTCTCTTTCAGTGACAGCAGCTATTCCCTGCTTGCTGACGACGTTATGGGATCGTACCTCTTGTGTCCGCATCCTAAAAAACCCAAATGTGGCTCGCTCATCATTCGCTTCCCCTCTGGCCTGGTCACACATCTCATAGAAAACACCCGTAAAGGGAAATTCCAGCTGGAGGTAATTGTTTCGTTGAGGCAGGTTGAATCTTGTACATAATAATTGTACAAACAGTGAGTCTGCCAGGATAATATTTGCTTAAGTTTGTGGTGGAAACAAAATGTCGACTGAATTAGAGAGTAAACGGTTCACTCCACAGAAATGTATGTTTGACTTATTGCTCTGTTCCACTGGTTACTTAATGCTTAATGTAATGTTAAACTTAATGTAGAATATTGATATAATGCAAGACAGACACAAGGTGTTTTGTACCAGTATACAAATATTTATATATGACACGCCTTCAAGTCTTCTTGCGTACATTTCATGTGTATATACTTTATATTGTGTCTGTTTATTTTCATTTAAATTAATGAGAATTTATCAAACTTTTCTCAAGTGAAACATAAACATGACATGCAGTCTTTCAGGGCTGCATGACCACATTAAAATTAAGAATTGAGGTTCCTTGTGGATACACATTTCTCTGCAATTCAGTGTTATATTTAGAAACTTTAGGATCTGGGCTGGCACATCAGTGGATCTTAACTAAAGTTGGCCATGCAGCTCCCCAGTATCGGATGTGAGGGTCTGAGTCTGGAAGAGGAAACTATTTTCATGCCAAAATATTGTAAAATATAAGTATTTGGACTTACTTAGTGTGCAATATGTCATAAGATGGCTCCAAAACAATCATTTTAACAACAACAACAACACAACCAACAACTACAACTAAACAAAGAATAATTAAATTGCTGCATTTGATTATACTTATATATTGGAAACTGATAATTTTGTGTAATTTAACAGTAAAATTTTTTCTGTTTATTTGGTTTATCTTTGTGGCAGAAATGCAAGACTGAGTTCGGTTCCATAGTAGAACTGATTGAACACTACACAGAGACTCAGGAGGACCTGCAGTGTCTGCTGAGCTGTGCCCGGGTAAACCACTGTTATGAGTGGGAGGAAACTACCAGCAAACAGCTGGCTGTAAAGCCTCACAAGAGCCTGACGAAAGCCAAAATTAAAAGTACCCACAGAAGGGAGTGGGTTTAAACCCTGGACACTGGAACTTGTGGACTGCCAACCTCTAAAAGTGACACCCTTTTTTTTCTTTTCTCTTTGCACATGTATCATCTCTTAAATCACGATCGGTTTCACAAAGTGTAATGCACCTATAACAGTGTTGGCACTTAATGTATATAGTATACAAGTCATTCCTATCAAAGGGTCCCTATTTGTTAAAATGTAATATTTTGTGCTTGCTGCTTTTATGTGTTTTTTTATTTGTGCCTTTAAGGCGTCAGTCAATTTTATTAGTGTTTTTTAAGATGTTAAACTAACGACCCTGAAACTGTGCACGCCTATTGTTGCACACACATTGTGAAGATGTTGCACAAATATATTTGATCAAAGTTTGTTTCTTTGCATTTGAATCCTGCTTACCTTATCACTGTTTGTGTGTTTTAGACATCAGACCTGGAGGATGTATAAGCAGTAATACTAAACACAACTGTGTCATGGTACAAGAAAATAAGACCACGACACCAAATATTTTCTATATCTTCGGTTATTAGTGTGCTTGTATATCATGGCCACTAAGGAGGGGTGTGTTACAATTTTTGTTTTAAAGTTTGTGTGCTGTCAGACTAACTCATTGTTATGTTTGTTTTTTTTGTTGCTGGCTTCAAATGGAGTTCATCTTAGGAGGTCAATTTAAAGGCAGCAACTGTCTAACAGGATATGTTGTGTGCAGTTAAATGTATATCTTGTACACTGATTTTTCACCATGGTATGAAATTGGATCTGCCCTTGGGTTTTTGGTTATTATAAGACTTTATATGTCTTTCTTTTGTTCTGTTCCAAGAGGCTGCATTTTAATTAATAATTGAAGCACCTTTCTACCATCTTTTCCACATTCGGCCAACAAATAATGTTCCTATTGTTCATCCTTGTTTGAGATTAAATTACAGGCGTGTTCTGTTTTGATCCCTGCAGAAACGTTGTTTTCCTTCGTGTTTCATTTGACTCTGAATGGCACTGCATCACTTGTAGTTTTGGTATTGAGAAAGCTGCTATTATTCTCATGAAACTTATACTGCTCAGTTTCTAAATCTTAGGCCAGGACTCCACATAGAATTGCTTTTTTTGTGTTTTTAACAAAAAATTAACAAATGCACTCAGTTGCCAGTATATTAGGTACACTTATCTAAAACTAATGGAGTCTTAAACAGTCTGGTAATAAACCCTACCTCAGTGGTTGTAATGTTTAAAGAGATCATGTTGGAGGATGATCGCTGTTTCAGACTGCATTAGTTTTTATGCTAGGTGTACCTAATAAACCGACATTTGTTAAATATAGTTTTATTTTCCCTCCCTGGCATAAATAATTACACTAGTGCAATAGTTAGTTGTATAGTTTAACATGTATTCCTCTGTGAAGGCAATAGAAAAACATCCAGTGTGTAACTCTCCTGCCACTTAAGTAGCAAGTCTAGCTCTAAATGTTTTGAGAGGTTTTTTAAAAGGTTATTTATGGCGCTATTGACAAAATATACACCAACCAGGACACAACAGGCTACTTAAAATATGAGGACAAAATGAGTAACCAAGTGTAATATTAAAGATATATAATTAGTAAATACAACTCAGGCTTAGCTAGGAAGGGTTGTTTTCTTTCTTGCTAAAAAATAAATAAATAAACGTTATATACAAAACTATATATATAAAAAAACACTGTATTAATACGTAAACATATAAAATATAACACCACTTTCACTCCCTCCTCCTCAAAATGGCTGCTGGTCTGGGAACAGTCTCATCCCTCAACGATTGTTTACGGTTGCTAAGCGACGTGAAAAACGCCGTGAGAGGAGCAGCAGGATGACAGGGGACCGGTAACGATACCCGACGAGGATATCCGCCTCCACTCAACTAGTTATTTGTTGTTATTTGTTTTTTTAAATCTTTTTGAGTATTTTATTAACTGCTGTTTGATATTCTCTGGTCATCTTCTGTAACCAGGATGTGAGCTGTCAGTTAGCCCTTACCTGATGAGGATCCTGCTGACAGTGAAGCTCTGCAGACATGCATTTATAAAGCAGAACTGGACATTACTCCTCTCTCTTTTTTTTTTTTTATGTGTCATCTACTGCACCAGCCGATAGCTGCGGAGTGAATGTGGAGACATGGGCTCCGAGTCTGTGAAGGTGGTGGTCAGGTGCAGGCCCCTGAATGAAAGGGAGAAGGCTCTCTGCTCGAAGACGGTGATGTTCATGGACCTGCACCGGTGCCAGTGCTTCATAGAGAAACCCGGGGCAGCGGACGAGCCACCCAAACAGTTCACCTTTGACGGGACCTACTTTATTGATCAAACCACTGAGCAGATGTACAACGAGATTGCCTATCCTTTAGTTGAGGTAAGCTCCAGGGACCATTTTAGATTGTGCTTTTTAGTGTTTCCAGTGTGTTTGTTGATGTTGAAACCTAAAGTGCCAATGCACAGCAACAGTATGGAGATCCAGGCATTATATAAGTAGCACACAGGTCACTGGACACCCCCCAGTCTAACAACAGTAGGCTATATCTTATTGCCAATGACTGCAGACCTCATTATTTACTTAACAGTCTGCTGTCAGTTACTCAGAAAGGTCAGCAGGGTGCCTCATGCAAAAGCTCACGTGTGCCACATTTGTTTTTGTTTTTTTACAGGGTGTCACTGAGGGATACAATGGCACAATTTTTGCCTATGGACAGACCGGAAGTGGGAAGTCTTTCACCATGCAGGGAGTGTCCGAGCCTGCGGCCCAGAGGGGCGTCATTCCACGAGCCTTTGAGCACATCTTTGAGAGTATTCAGGTCAGTTAGGGTAACTGTTAAAAAAGTGTGCATGACATCAGTGTGTAACCACAACTTTTATCTTCTCTAGTCTCTGTTCACGCTTGTCTAAGCTTTGTATCCTCAGAGGGAATAATTGTGTGTGTTTTTGTTTGCAAGCTAGTGTGCAGAAAATACAAAGTTCCTGGTGCGGGCCTCCTACTTGGAGATTTACAATGAAGAAATCAGAGACCTTTTGGGAAGTGACACCAAGCAGAGATTGGAGGTAAGCGCTGTTGTTTTAATAAACAAATCGGACTGCACTGTGTGGCATTAGGAACCAAAAGGATTATTGTTCATTATGAAACCTGTTTCTCAGACTATTCTCTTACAGTCAGCACAATCCTGTACCGAGTTGCCACGGTGACTCAAAAGCACAGTAGTTGCATGTTTTTTTTACTTGAAGGTCAAGGTGTTTGAACAAGTGACAGATTTGGATTTCATGTGCTTTATGTGTGGCTGATGAATGCTCAGCTGAAAGAGCATCCAGAGCGCGGGGTGTATGTGCGGGACCTCTCCATGCACACTGTGCACAGTGTGGGGGAGTGCGAGAGAATCATAGAGCAAGGCTGGAAGAACCGGGCAGTGGGCTACACACTGATGAACAAAGACTCCTCCCGCTCCCACTCCATCTTCAGCATCCATCTGGAGATCTGCAGCACAGGTGAACACACACACAGTGACACAATACCTGTAACCTGCTGAAACATATCTGTTTAATGTCGGATAAAGGCATTTTTATCCGACATTTTATTTTATGATGTTAAAGAACAGATACGCCTTCTGATATCAACCGGCTGTTACGCTTAGTGTGTCATTGATGTTTCCTTGTATGATTTTAAATGTTTGGTGCAAAAACGCTGATTAGTTATACACAGAATAAGAAAGAAAAACACAGCTAAACAAATTAATAGTCGAGTCAGGTCTTTTTTATTTATGGAGCATATTAAAAAACAAAAACATTGTTTTCCTGATAGACGATGGCAATTCTAATTAGATAAAAAATGATTAAGAAATAGAAAAACTAAATAAATAAAAGTGTGAGAATCAGTAATTCTGGCTAAAAGTATAAAAAAACACAACAGGATTATTGCACAGAGAACTAATGAATAATAAACCTGACCTGCTGTGTCTGCTGAGACTATCAACAAGCTAAAATACATTAATAATAGACCTTTAATAGAAATGCAAGGTACATTGCCAGGAGTTATTCAGCTTAAAGGAACAGACTAACTTTAAAGTTGTATTCTCTCTACATTCACTTTGTCACTCCAAATTCTCAGATGCAGCCGGCCAGGATCATCTACGAGCGGGTAAACTCAACCTTGTTGACCTGGCAGGAAGTGAGCGTCAGTCTAAAACCGGTGCCACCGGCGAGCGGCTCCGCGAGGCCACCAAGATCAACCTCTCCCTCTCGGCCCTGGGGAACGTCATCTCTGCCCTGGTGGACGGACGCTCCAAATACATCCCCTACCGGGACTCCAAGCTGACCAGACTGCTCCAGGACTCTCTGGGAGGAAACACACGCACGTTGATGATTGCCTGTCTCTCCCCCGCAGACAACAACTACGAGGAAAGTCTGAGCACGCTTCGTTATGCCAACCGGGCCAAGAGCATCCAGAACAGGCCTCGTATCAACGAGGACCCCAAGGATGCTCTGCTCCGAGAGTATCAGGAGGAGATCAAGAAGTTGCGGGCCCTCGTCTCAGGCCAGCTGGGCACTGCTGACCTTGCATGTAAATGATTAATTCTGTTGATATAAGGACACAACATCTTTTTATTTGAAAATGATTTAAATGTAGCTATTGAGATATGTTTCATTTGCATTTTGCACTTCTTTGTTCAGTGATTTTTACCTGTCTTGCTAAAAAGAAAAAACTCACGTGTTTGCTTTTACTTATCGTGCAGCTCTGCTGGCTGGTCAGTTGTTTGAAGCATCCCCTGCTGTTCCTTCAAGGCCACAGTCCAACACCACAGAAGCAGAGAAGGATAAGATTAAAGAGGCAACTATAGGATGTTCCCACACCAATATATCACCTCGCTTCTCCCCATGCATTATATGAGAACCAGGTGATTTATGAGTGCGTATTCTGCTCCCTCCACAGGAGTATGAAGAGAGGCTGGCCAAGTTGCAAGCTGAGTACAATGCAGAGCAGGAATCCAAAGCAAAGCTGCAGGAGGACATTGCTGCCCTTTGTTCCTCCTATGAATCCAAGCTGTCTAATCTGGAGAAGGCCCGAACCAGCAGGGGGAGCTCTGTCCTAAAGAATGGTAACGGAAAATCTTCTGTCCACAACAAAGAACCTTGTAAGTTGTTAATAAACTGGTTTCAGTGCTCGTCAAACTGAACATTTGTTGTTGTTCATCAAAAGTTCTTGTTATTGTGTCCACCCCCTGTGTACTGACTTTGTATTGTTTTGCCTCCTAGCATCAGTGAGCTCTAGCTGTATGACAAAGGTTGCTGAGGAAGAGGTCTGCCATAACACTGATCCCATGTGCCACAGTACAGCTGGAGACACTTCTCTGACCAAGGTACTCTTCCACCGTTAACCATTAATCATTCAAAACATGTTACCACTGCTGGTTGTTAGAAACTTACTTGGTATTATTTCCTCATGTTGGTGAGCCAGGCAGCTGTACCTTGTGCAGCAGTTGGTGTCCAAATAGGTCCAGATGGAGACGGACTTGTAGACTCACCTGGCACTGCAGGGCCTCTAGACCAGCAACACGTCCTGGAAAGGTTTGTGGACAAATATTTGACAAACATAACCATCCATCAACCACTGAAATTACTATTGTATAATATTTGCATAATTCATACCGTATATTAGTACTGCATGTAGGTTATGACAACGCAGGTATGCTGACAAAGGAATATTTGCCTTTTAATGCATTATTTAGATTTTTTATTTAATTAATGTAGCGGATTATGTTTGATATAATCGTTTTGATGGGGCAACATGCAGCTCAAGTGCTTGTTGTTATGTAGTTTGTGATCTCCATGCAGCGTTCCTATTCATCCATCTCTCCATCCCCAGACTGCAGCAGCTGGAGCAGGAAGTGGTGGGAGGAGAGCAGGCCAGGAACAAAGAGTTACAGCAGAGACACTGGCAGAGGAAGAACCTCGCTGACCAGAGAAAAGTCCATCTAATCCGCGCTCTGTCAGAGAACAGTGAGGAGAGTGAAAATGTGCTGTTGAATGTCTACAACTCCATCCAGGAAGAGGTCCATGCCAAAAGCCAGTTGCTGGTCAAGGTCCAGGGAAAGGTGGGTCAATGGTTCATTCAGTACAAGAAGGTTCGGAGGAAAAATGGATCTGGCCAGTGACAACAAAGGAATATGTTGAAGCAATATCTTTCTGATGTAATTGGTCCACTCTAAAATATTTTCACTGCTCTGAAAATATTCAAATACATGGACAGGAAAAACACGATAATGACTGGAAGTATACTCAATGATGCTTTAATCAGTCCAAACAGGCCCAAAATTGTCAGTGATTTGCTCCTGTTATTCGTAGACATAAAAACCCTTTATTCTTTCATTAACTCCTGTCTCCTCCTGGATTCTCTGATTTGGAGAGTAAAACCTATTTTTTGCACATCAGAACCGCCTGAGTTCAGACTGTTCAGTACAAAATACCACATAAATGAGTGTTTACTTAGCACCAAGAATCTTACAAAGTTAGGACAAAATGATCCCTCTGAGTCTCTAAGCTTTCAGTGCTGAATCATGTGTTCTGCATTCAACCATAAAACCGCATCCACCTGTTGTGACAGCTGAAAGCAGCCAAACTGGAGATCCGTGACCTGCAGGCAGAGTTCGAGGTGGAGAGGAATGACTACCTGGCAACAATCCGGCGGCTGGAGAGGGAGGGTCAGTTACTGCACAGCCTGCTGGAGCGTATGGTGCCGCTGGTGCGCCGTGACTGCAACTACAGCAACCTGGACCGCTTGAAGAAAGAAGCTGTCTGGGACGAGGACAGCGCCACCTGGAGGCTGCCGGATGTGATGGTGCAGAAAACAACACTGCCTTCAGGTGCAATGTGTGATGAGGGCATATAGAAAATAGGCTTATCAGTTTTTCTTAATGATGTAGCTTTCGAGACTGTAAGTCCTAATACTGTCTCACTTTCTTTCTCTCTCATAGCAGTGGCTCCAAGACTTGCAACTCGCAGAGCTTCAGCTGCTGATGCTGGAGAGCCATTCATGGTGGGTTTTATGTGTTCATGTTTCTACGTATCTTCTAGACACATCAGACACAACATTGAAACACTGTCGCAGAGCCGTTACCCTGTGTGCTGTGTTGGGGGCAGGTGGAAGGGGACAGGTACAAGGAAATGCTTGATCGTAGTGACAGTGAGAACATCGCCAGCAGCTACTTCAAGTCTAAGAGGGCGAGCCAACTGCTGGGACGGGAAGCTACCAAGGGACACGGTGAGACTAAGACCTGCAGATCTCTCCACTGACTCAACCATCCAGGATGATAGAGAGCACAAATAATAGCCAATAGTTTGCTAATAAGCTCTAATGATGTCTCTTCATCCTCACAGTGGTAAATCTGCAGGTTGTCATCATTTAGTGTGTTTCTGGTCTTTACTTTAGATTCTGAAGTGTCAGTTCTTTGAGGAGGAGCAGTCAATCAAGCTACTATCATAAACATTTTAACAATGTGACAAAAGTAATCAGGTTTCGACTGTGAAAGTTTTGAGATAAAACGTTTAAAAATACTGCCTGTTTGATGGTTCTAAACAGAGACACACACACGGCCACAGCACACACAGCCATTCACCGCGACACACAAGAAGGGTTCAATGATTAGTCCAGCATCCCATATTCAATCACTTATACCAAAAAGAAAATGCTCAATTCTGAAAATAAAAATACTAACAGCTACACCAAAGAACTTTCTGCAACTGTCACAATGTCAGTTTACATTTACTCGTCTGATGGAGCTTTTCTCCTCCAGCCATCCACTCTCCACCCTTGGTTAACGGGGCGGCCCACCTCAGTGTGAGCGGTTCCACCGTGAACCCACCCGTCAGCTCACGGCCCTTCCGCCTGGAGTCGTTGGATGTCCCGGTCTCCAATGGTAAGGTGAAGCGCAAAAAAAGCAAGTCTCACATCCACAATGAGGGGATTTGAAAAGACTGTAAATGTAACAGATCTCCGTGTCATCTGCCTGTGACTAAATGTTTTATACACTGTTATTGATCACATACAGTATATAGTAAATGCTGAATTTTTAATAACCACTGCTAACCAGAAATGTATACAGTCCGCTCTTATTGTGGACGTTTTGAGTCAGGTAGTGTGTTTTAATTCACATTTTGAATGCTCATGTTGAACAAAATGCTACCTGCAGTATGTTACTACCCTTGTATTCTTGCACTGTACCTAAAAACCTGTGATTCGTGCACTGTGAGACTCAAAGCTACTATAATATTTAATGTCTCATGTATTTTACTGTTGCTTATTGTAAACCAGAATTTTTAACCTAACAGTAAAAATTCTACAGTTGCTGCTGAATGGCTCAAATAAAACTATTTATCCACTTTATGGCTAAATTCATTTTAACAAGCCAAGTTTAAATAGCTTTCTGTACCGTGTTATGAACAGTAATAAGAAATAAGATCCCAGTCAGCAAGTCAGACCAGTTTGTTTCTGTATCACAGAAAATGGATAACTCACAAGTGGGTCAGGGGGGCTGTTGCCATGGCAGCAGTGTTGACAGGTAGTAGGCGGTTGTCTCATGTTACGTATGACCTCTGGGGTCAGCATTGTGGATTTTGATGTGGCTTTACTTCAGCTTTATAGGGATGAGAGAACCTTTTTAATTAATGCTTGACAGTCTGTGAATCATAAAAAAATCATTTTGATGCAGATATCAAATGGTTGCATAGATTTATTTCAATAATCAATTATTCAGAATAATCCTGTGATGGAGTCTGTATCTCTAGCAGAGGAGTTACAGCAGATACACATAATGTCATAAAAGTTTTCTGTTTTTTGCTTGTTTCTTTTTTACAAAACACAGTCATTTTTATCTTTATTGATAAACAAAGCTTTTCCGTCTGAGTATCATATTTCTGTCTTTGGCTATGGCCTGATTTCTTCATCCATTGTTTAATATTACTTGACCGGCAGAGAGCCGTGTCAGTTTCAAAATTTGACACCCTTTATTTGCCTGTGTGCAGACACACTAGACACAGATACTGGCACATTAGGTGAACCCCTCGCCTCACTGAGAGATTACACTACAGGAAAGCCACTGTAATTGTCTCCCGTAATAATCAACCACACACTTAGTTAATGGCTTCAAGGCGGTTTCTTAACAAACGACTAGCAGTTCACACAAGTCAGTGGCAGGAATTAGTCTTTACATGCAAGTGATAGCAAGAAAACACAGAAAGGAAAACACCGGTCTGCTGAGTTCACACACAGGTGGGGCTCAAGATAATCGGATAATGGAAGAACAGCTGAGCAGGCTTTCTCAAATGAGAAAGTGCACGAGTGCCGTGTAAGATGAGCAGTACGACTGATAGTCTATTCTGTGAGTGGAGCAGAGATGTAAAGTCACTCTGCAGGTTACAGGGAAGAAGGTTGGACAAAATTAAATTGACTTTGCTTCTAGACGGACCCCAGATACAAGATGTGCATATATGTATTTACCATTGTGTGTATATTTGTCTTAATTAAAAACAACTTTAAATTAAGAGCTCAAATGAATCACATTTAAAGGTCTACATGGAGTGATAACAGTTTCAAGAAACAAAGTGTTGACTATTTATTTACACAGACTGATGTTAAGTTTAATACTGTATTAAAACTTACATAAAAAATACAATACACTATATATAAGATGAAGACTTCTTTATTTTCACTTGCATTTATGGAAATAGAGTAGGTAAAAATAATCACATTATCATTGATTTGTTCCAGTATTTTGACAATTAAGGCAGTTACATGGACTGTTTGTCACATCTTTAAAACCACCTGAATCATATATATACTGTATAAAATAGTAGAAACATATCGGTGAGCTATCTATACATCAGATCTCAATAACAATGTACTGCTGGTAGCTACTTAAAATTAGAAAACTCTGAAAAATCACCCCAAAACACTTCCAAATTTCATTTTACAATAATTATGAGCAGCATAAAGTGATTGCTCCAAGGGATGTACTTAACAATCCACTTATAGGCACATCTGTGATTTATAAAACGACCAGTAACGTAAAAATTTGCTTGATTTTGGTCGATGTTTCCTTTAAGTATAAGTACAGCGGAGCAGCATTTTATATATAGTATGATGAGGAAGGAACAAGATTAATGGAAAGCCACAATATGGATGGCTTCAGTATGTTACCACCAATATAAAATGTGTCTTGTTTTGCTTCTTACAAATAATTTCTTACAGCCATAAACGTGTACGTGGATACTAGTGCATGCAGAAAACCAATGCTCCATCGGATTTGGAGATGGAGGAGTGAAGGCTATAACTTCAACACTATATTGATGTTTAAAGTGCTTCCTTTTTTCATATGCACTGTTGATGATTTGTTCTGTTGTGCCTTATCAAGTCATATATCTAACTGAAATTTGTTAAACACCAAGTGATTCTGATTAGATGGCATTACATTAACATTTCAATGAAATACGAGGAGCTTCGGGGGTTTGAACTGTGTAAGGTAGATCTTCAGGTACTGTTGAAACCTACATAAGAACAATATTTGAATAAAACAACCTACATTAAAAGTGCTGGTATTTCCCCTTTAAATTCTTCCTCTTCTTCATCCTCTTCTGCTTTAGTTTGCCAAAGTGCCAAGTTCCCCCTTAATGCTCTAACTCTCTTTAAGCTGATAGTACTCTTGAACTCTTTCTGAGCGCCACACTTACGCAGGCAGACTTCTGTTGTTCATCTGTTTTTAGTCTTTGAGCAGTCCGAGCTTTCTGAGTGCTTCTTTTCGATCAGCTCCCATACCAGGCACCACCATCACGGTATATCCGGCTGGGTTTGAGGGTTTTTGGGGCTGAGCTGCAGTGGTGTACCGTGGTTCAGGGCATCTTCCACCGTTTCTGTGGTTGTCCATGGTAGCAGAGCGCTCCAGACCAGCCGCCTTCAGTCCGTTGGATTGAGCAGGATGCGATACAGACGCAGGCTGTTTGTCAGGTCTGGAGTAGTGATGGAAACTGGCACTGCTCTGCAGAGGCCTGTTCTTGGGCTCCGAGGGCACTTGAGAATGAGAAAACGATGGACTTCTTGACGGATTAACGTTAGATGGACCTCTTGTAAATCTGTTTGGGGTTGGGTCCAGAGAGGAGTGAGATTTGGGGGGAGGCAGTGGGGCTACTGTCTCGTTTTCTGGTTGTTGATCTTTCAGGAGTCCCAGCTTCTGCAAAGCTTCCAGTCTCACGACCTGGGGGTCTGTTGCATGCTTGACACCGTATGAAGAATCTGAGGTTATGGCTGCTTCATTTTGTGTTTTCATAGATATGTTGGCAGGAATCTTTTTGGGTTTGGGGGCCACGACTGGAGGACCTGTCTTAGACATGGAAGCCTCTGAGTTGGATCTGCCGAATCTTGGAAGATTTCCGAGGTTTGGGCCTTCCGCTGTAACAGGAAGGTGCTTGTCCAAGTCTATAGTATGATCGATGGTGGGACATAAAGGCGTCTTCTTTGTGGAGGCACTCCTCCGCAGGTGAAAAAGTGCCTCATAGGACAGAGGTCCTCTAGGTAAAGGACCTTCAGTTGTCCGAACTGAGTAGTCCCTGAATTTAGTAGGAGGAGGTATCATAACAGTAACCTCTAAAGGTACTTGGGGAGCAGCAGGTTTCTGGTTGTGTTTATGACCAGGTTGTTTGCTTGAAGAAGTGAACTGAGGTTGACAGCTGATATTTTTGTCCGGAGAGACACTCTGTTTAGCAATGGGTACAGAACACGGAGAGCTTCTTGCTACAACAAAAGGTGTAGGGACCAGGTAGCTCTGCATGGGTTTGGTGTCAACATTTTCCTTCATGGGTTCCTTAGAGGCATGTTTCTGTGAACCTGGAAGACAAACAAGCACATGTTCACCACAATGTGTCTCTCTTTCAGTATTACTGTTTAACTAATTCTGCGTTTCTGCCAAGAGATTAACTTACTGTTGAGCTTGTTTTTGCTCATGGAGGCTGACAGGTCAGCCAGTTTGTTAGCAATGTTGCCAGGGTTGGGCAGTTGGTCAGGTTCATCATTGGACAGTCCACTGTCCTCCTCGGTATCCAAAGACTCAATAGTCTCCTCCAAAAACATGAGACAGGCTTTCTCCTCAGCAGACAAGTACTCCAGACTATCATCACTCTGTAATACATAAAAGTAGGGCTTTCCTCGTGACAAAAAATCCACAGTGAGATATCCCAAAGGTGTTTTCAAAGATGATAGTATAAAGCCTTAAAGCCTTTCACTTCTAAATAGACACACAACTATAAAACCAGATACATCCCTTAGCTGTTATGTTTCTACTCTCTGTTACCTACATTGTTTTGTGTATTAACTGTTGTTTTGTATAATGAGTTGTAGAGGAACTAATACTATGCTCAGGTTCAAGAGGGGAAGATTAGTAACTTACAAAGCCAGAATTGGCGCTGACAACACTGTCACAGCTGCCAGCACTGTCCATGCCTGTCATCGTCTCCAATCCAATGCCACCTGGCCAGGTATCGCTTTTGGGCATCTTAGTGCCCTGATTCTATCTGAGGTTAGTGGCACAGATTGTTGTGGTACACTCTGTGAAAAGGGAATACATGGTGAGTTAGAATTGCAGTTTAAGTTGTTCCTCTATAAGTGACATTAATGGTTGATTCAATAACAATGTTTATACTGTCTCTGTGGACAATTTTCCACAGGTTTATAGATGGTCTTTCTTTCAGACAGCCATTAGTTTACATTCCTTTTTGTACAGTATGAAGTCTACGGAGTCCATGAAGGACCATATTGGGAATTTTCTTGAAAATACTTGCATCCCCTTGCAATACTTTTGCATTTTCTCACTTGGTCTTTACTTAATCTTTTTGCTCCAACCTTTCAATAGCTTTTGTGTCACCTACTGTTAACCTTAATGCAGAAATGTCTAATCAGCATAAAAGGACATCTGGTTAACAGATAACTGAGGAACCTGTAGGCAGAAAACACTGATGTGATATTATGATGGATTTTCTATGGAGATTTTCATACTTTAGTAATAGCTCAGCTTGCAAGAAAATCTCAATGAGAGATGGATGTTAATAAACGTAATAGGTACACCGGACTACACCAATATGCTGGTACTTGTACTCAGATTCCTACAATTTCCAGACCTCTAATGAACGGTACAGATTAAGAACAGAGGCCCACCATCGATACTGGCAGTCTGTATAAAATGTTTTAGCAAAAACAGTGACATGCACTTATTGATCAACAAAGCCCTGACCAGTATCTGGCAAATTGCTGCATTAAAGCAGACCACAATATGCAATACTCTTTGTTAAAGCATCAACCATATTTCTAAATTCAGAGCTTTGAACACATCTGATTTATGGCTGTAGGACAATATTTCAGCTGTGAAGGGAATTTAGATTTTGGCTTCATATATAATTAATTAATAAATGACAAAACAATGTACACAGACACCGATTAACAATATATGGCTTGGGGTCAAATAACCTGTACATTTGTTTCCAATGAATGTACACAGCCATGGAGAGGAAGGGAAATGAGATGTTGTGTGTGAGCACTAATGAGCACAACAGGGAACCAGTCAGCTCCAGGTCGGACTGATCCGTCTTTACTACTAGCTTCAATGTAAACAGTGTCAAACATGTAAAGGTAACCCTGAGTTACCTCAACCCAGGATTAAAATAAGTCCTTAGGGTTACTTTAATGTTATTATCCTATACTGTAAAGATGGTGTACATTGTGGTTGGACCATGTAGGGTTGGATAGTTTGAGAATTATAACATATCGAAGAAGAATCTTTGTCTTCATAACTAATTTATAATATCGTAGAATGACAGCTGTACACTTTTTACATCATCGCGCCATTGAAGAACAAATGGGTCCAATAGTTTGTATTGTATGCACTGCTGGAGCTTGAGGGTAAAGTATCACAGGAGAATTTAAAAATGTTCAAAGACAAACTCATAAACTCTTACAAGTGAATAAAAAGTGTTAAAAATTAGAAGCTCTTTACAGCCTCTGTAGGGTCAACTAGCTTTTGTTAAGTTTAGATTTTCATCAAGTAAAGTTTTCGTTTGCTCAAAGGCAATTTTAGAAAACTACTGTTATTGATGCATTGAATTATTCATGGTTAATCCCCTACACTCAACACTAAAGCATCAATTGCTGCAGAACAGCAACAAGTAATAATACATTTACACTGTATTGTTTTCATAAAGGTCATATTTGCTTTGTGTTCTTGGTCTCATTTAGCTTGAACACAATTGACTTTTAAGCTCTAAGATGTTGACACTTTAATTAATTTAGTTTAAAAAAAGGTCCCGGCTCGCAGCTGCAATACTGTGAAACTGTAACGTAACTTTTGAGAAAAAACAAATTAAAGGTGACTTAATGTGAACTGTGATAAATAGTAGTAGATTTAATTAGTACAGTAGTACAGTATCCTTGGCAAATGGTTCAGAGTAATGTAAAGGATACATAGGCTGCAGTTAATTGGCTAAAACCAACGCAATGGTCCTTGAGATGTATATATGTCTGAATTATTGGGCTATTTTTAATTTGCTCTGTCTCATACACAGACCTACATAATACCACCTCAACATGTAACATCCTATGTAGCCCTGTGGTGTGTTTTATATGCACGGCAGTTTTCTGATGACTGGACAGCCTTGCTCTTAGAGAATGACAGGGTATCATTGGTCAGTGTGTTTCTGACAGATATCGAACTAGTCCTCTTACTGCATGTGACTCAGATTACAGCACACATGCCACTCCTAATCTTCCTCAACCGGATCAGTTTCAGCGGGAGTGGAGGGCAGCAGCAATGATCTCCTGGAAGCTATGTGATATCCAGTTTGTTGTCTTACTGTAGCAGTCTAGTTTTGGGACATTATTTATTTGGTTATATCATTTTTAGGTAGTGAAATACAGAGAGAATGAAATACAATAAATAAATACAATGATAACATTCACACACATTATTCTGGCCATGTGAGACACTCTGGATAAAAGCATCTTATTGGTGCAAGTACTGCAAATTGCCCAAACTGAAGGATCAGTTGTTTAACAGCAATTTTGAGCAAAGATTTCTACCAGAACAAACACATTTTAGAGAATAAAGTTTAGTATAAAGGCAGCTCTGTCTGATCCTGGTGAAAAGAAATTCACTTTTGGATAAGTTTCAACACCTGAGAGGGAAGGGCTGCTAGATAGGCCAAGAGAGGCACAAAAGCACTCCTGTTCACTGTTCATGCTTTGCCATGTCATCCCATCCCTGTAAAATTTTAAAGCCCCTATCAACAGCCCAATATGTAAATGCCCCCATCTGTCCCGCTGCATGCAGGTCAGGATATGAATATGTGACACAGTGGAAACACTGAGATAACGTTTATTGTGTTTTAACCCCACACAATCTGGGTTGATCACATGCACATAAAAAGAGCAGCTACTGTGGCCTGCAGGCAAAAACTATATATTTTAAACCCTAAAGCGACTGGTTTTTTTCTGTCCTGTTCAAGGGGGCAATGTGACTTGGGTTTTTTCCCTTGTCATAACGAAACGCCAGAGTCGGTCATTAACCCCTGTATAGCATAAGTGAAACGACATCTTAAACACCGTTGAAAATACATCATATATAATGTTATCTCCATATAGATATACACTCATCAACACTGGAGCAACCGACATGGGAAACACGATGAGCTTATCTTTCATAAAACTGTGTAAGAGGCTGAGGCAATAAATGTAACCGCCATGTGAAGCTCCTAGGAACATAATCCCTGGTCCAGTAACACAGTTGCAGTTGTTTAAGATTGTGGCTATAAAAGAGCAACTGAACAAGGTTTTATATACATATATATATATATTTTTTTTTCCCCCCAAGTTTATTTTAATCCTCACTATCAGCCCTCTGCCTTCAGATTCCCCAGGGTTTTAAGCACAGTAGTTTGTGTCTTTTGTAATAAAGATTTTCTGCCTCAAATAGTCTCTACAAAATATAGATTATTCTAAAATTAGTCTGCAAATAAAACAAAAGCTGACTATGCACTGTAGAGATGGCTTAACACGAAAATTACATTAACTATATGACTTTATACAAAAATATGAAGTCGGAGATCATCATTATGTTACAAAAACTATTTTGAAAAAGCGGGATTTAATCAGGAAATAGTTCGTTACTATAACTCGATATAATACACTTAATGTGAGCAATAGATTAATTTCTTATATTAACGTTAGAGGGGAAAAACACGATTTAAACAACCCTATTTAACATAAATTGTTGTTCAAACTAACCTTAAGTAGATTTAACTGCCACAAAGTTAGTTTTAAAGTTAAACGTACCTGTGTGAATCTGCGTGCGTTACTCAGTTATCCATCCCCTGCTTCTTGTGCAAGAGAAGAGTCGGTGAGTGTGAGTGTGTGTGTGTGAGTGTGTGAGTGTGTGTGTGAGTGTGTGAGATACCTGCATGAGGGACTTTGTGCCTTTTAAGCTTTCAGCCAATCAGAGAGCAGCATTCTCCTTAAGACGCACTAGAACCTCGTTGTCATGGTGCCCACAACTGCAGTAATCTCACTAATCACTATCTGTGTGTCTCTCCGCTCACCGGCACTGAGGCTCGTTACTCGAAAAGTAGACCCTAAGTGAAAGTCGTTACTGTATTGCTGTTACGTTAACGGTTAGTTGGTTACTGTAGCAACCCGTGTTGACCGGTTGAACTCCCTCCTTCCGTTAACAAAACGTCTAAAGTAGACAGATGTTCAGATGTTGTTTTGGTCTTTTTTGGCGGACAGTTGATGATTAATCTACCAAATTCCCCTTCCCAAGCATTACATTATTTATTTTCTTTTACTTTTTTTTTATTTATTTATTCCTCTTTTCTTTTATATATGTCTTTTCTGTGTTTCTTGTTTCTTTGTTGCTACATGTTCTCAGTTTTTATACATGTAAACTGCCTTTAGCATGAGAAATAAATGACAGTGGGCAGTGTTGTATTAAGGGTTCAGATGCTTTACTTAAATAAAAGTATAGGCTACTGATACTGTAGAAAATTAATACTCTTAAGTAAAAGTCCTCCACTGAAAATGTTACTCAAAAGAAGTATTATCAGTTTGTTTGTATTACTTTATTAAT
>NW_023339740.1:23176906-23180975 GCF_004916995.1 Morone saxatilis | reverse complement strand
AATTCCCTTGTCACAGCAGCATTACGTGAAATAAATAAATACAGATATAAAAAAAACTATGGTAAAGTGGTAAAGCTGCAGGTATTAAATGTATGTAGTATCAAAAGGAAAAAAATCAGAACAATGTCCCAATGTGTGAGTGTATATATAATAATTATTACTCATGCATTAGCCCCCCAACTCCCTAGTCCTAACCCTAGAAATGGGGAACATAGGACCCTTTGTCATGGTCCCATCATGTGCCATATAAATCTGAGGAACAAAGGATTAACCCCTACATCCACCTGCAGATTGAAATAACCATCAATATGCAACTTTTAATGTAACTGAAAGCATCAAAATGTTAAAGCAGTGGATCTGATTCCTTTTATAAGTCATTATTATTATTATGGATTCATCTGATTATTTTATTGTTTGGTTTGTTAAATACTGTCACAATTAGTGATTAGTGAAAGTTCTGGCAATTTTGCATGGAAAATTATAAAACAATCAGTTATCAGAACAGTTGCTAATTATTTTTTGATAACCGCCTAATCGACTAACTAATCAACCAATCGTTAAAGCTCAAATTCTCACAACTGAGGAACCGAAGTGGGGAATGAATAGCTTGTTCTCCCCAGAAACGACTTAAGATTGATTATCTAACCTGTTGTGCTCGATGGCCTTGAATCTGGCACACATGGACGGAAAACAGCTGTTATTAAAGTTATTAATTACACTTGTGCAACACTTATCTTTCACACAGCCGCTTTGTAGTTGCTGCTACTGTCAGTCAAATAGCTGGTGAACAAATCCTGTTAAGAAAGAAAGTAGATGTTCCTTAAAATAACATGTAGGTAGTGTAATCCCACTATGGTGGCACAGGATGAGCGTTGTTATGCCAATTAGGGTTTATTTGCAGTGGCCATGGATTGTCAGTTTGAGTTATAAATACACAGCTGACGTGGACACAATTAGTGTTACAATTACAAACTAAAGTTACCTTTCACTGCAGACATGAACCACGAAACTGAAAAACAAAAAGGAGATATCCGATACGAAATGACTTGTACACAACATCGGCTATAACTTTTAATAGTGACAACACTGAGAAAAAAAAATCAAGTAAATCCAGTTATTCTGTAGTGCTTTGTGTGCAACATTCATTGTTATTGTCCTTGAAGAGTCATGAGAACTTGGTAAATACAAAATACAACAAAGCCATTTCATAGTTTCACTTTTATGCAAGCTGATTAAATCCATAATCACTGTTAAAATAAAACTACCTAAAAAAAAAAAAAAAAAAAAAAAAAAAAAAAAGGTAACAGATGAGGAAAAGAAATCGTAGTAATTCACATTCAAACTGAAATAATTTGACATTTTTGCTTTAACTTTCATTTATTCCCAACACCATCTGAGTCTGACCCAAATAAAATCTGAAACAAAGCCCCAATCAACTCCTCCACTGTCCAACTTTCATTTTTGGCAACAACTCTGTGCCAATATTTCCATCACAGGTACGTGAAGTAGAAATACTGGTTCTGCACAAGAAACTGGGCTTCAAAAAGGAAAACAGCTGTGAACTCCTTTTAATACGTGAGCTATGATTTATCATAAGCTTCATCCTTTTATCAGGCAGTGAGTATTCAAAAAGGAATGAGCAAAGCGAGAATTTTAGCTAAAAAAAAGAAAGTGAGAACGTGCTCCAGTTGTGCGAAACATCCAGTGGAACAGAGTGGTGACAACATGCTCAACGTAAACCAGAATGGACCTTTACTCGTAGATTTCAAAAACACCCTGACTTGTTACTTTTTGGCTGCAAATGTGAGTTAAAATGAAAAATTTAAATAGCAAAAGGTAACTGGTTAATACTTATTAGCAAAGCACATGACGTATGGCCTATACCTGAACAGTAAATGCATTATGTGAGCAGCAGGGAGCTCCATACAGCACGTCTTACACTCACCTGTTTCAGATTTTCCAGTCAATAAATGACCATTTCACCATGATCTGTGTTCTGAAATGCAACGCTAAAAAAAAAAAAAACACCTCTCAGCACACTTTAAATGTTTCTGTTTCAAAATATGCAGCAATATAAAACAAAACAAAAGTGTATTTTTTTTAAAAATGAGTTCTTACAGCATCATGATATCTGAAAATTACACACTAGAATTTAAAAAAAGTACACTCCTGGAAAAACCTGTACCGATGAAGAAAGACAAAAACGAAGCTACAGATTTTGTAAAATGTTTTGTTTTCAGCACCATTCTCTCTTTTTGTGTCCACTTTAAAATAAGCTCACTGATAAACCTTGTTACAACACTGGGAAAAAAAAAAAAAGGGGGGAAAGAAGAAGGAAAAAGTCCCATGTAAGTAATTTGGCTAATTTTCGATCACAATTTTGCAACGTAATGTTTTTCCAAATGCATAACCTCAAACTCAACGGCCACTGCCGGGTAAATTCATAAAAAGGGATGTCGTAGCGTATTTGTATAGAGATGAATCCAGCTTAGCAACTAAAGTTAACCAAACTATCTGTTTTTAGTATCGGAAAAGTTTCTGACACATCTTTCAATCAACAAAAGGAAATAATAAAAAAAAAACATGCTACATAACCAACATGATGAATAACAGTCAAACTTTGTGTGCTGCGTTTAAGACAACAGTGAATAGGATCACATCGTAGAGCAAATAATTCCTAGTGGTTGTTTTAAACTCTTTCCAGAACCAGACAGCAGCTTTTTATAACTTAAGTTTAGTCATTCAGATACGTTTCGGCAATCTGGTGCCTTTTTTTCTGACGACAAACACATCAGCCGCTATCTGGTGTAGCGTCAGTACAACCCAGCCTTGAGTACTCTACAACAGAATAAAACTAATTCTAAGAACTGTTTGCATATTTCACTTGACCCAGATGAACAGATTTGAAACCATCCCTAACAGACTAAAACGACGGTTTAATGACATCGGAGCACTGCAGTGGCGTTTCTGACTTTGAGAACTGACAGCAGTTTTAAGGAGTAATACTGAACGGGTTAGAGGCCGAACACAGCGTCTGCAGACTCTCCGTAGATGTCGCCGGACAATGTGAGGTAGAGGATCACACGAGCAGATTGACAGATAGACCAACAGTTGCCAGACGTGGGGCACAGGGTCGGTGGTGGTTGGATTTGTGAGAGGGAGACAAAAAAAGGACAACGCGGCGCTCACACTTCGCCGAAATTGGTGTGGCCCGTCTCCTTGGCGTGCTCGCGAGCTTCCTTTTGTCCCACCAGGCCCGTCTGGCACACCATGCAGCGCAACGCAAAGCGGTTAACGTCCGTGAACTGACGCTTGCGGCGAGCCTCGTCTGCCAGCTCGAGGGCCAGGGCCAGGATCACGTCGTCTGCGGTGGAGAAGATAGTCAGCGGCGGGGCGTCGGAGCCGGGCGTCTCTTTCTGCAGCGGGTCGTAGTGGATGCCGTCGTAGATGAGCAGCACGCGCTTGTGGTAGCCGGCGTCCTCCCCGAAGCGATCCACGCGGACTGTCTGAGTGTCCACCACGCAGATCTCGCACTGGTAGAACTTGGACAGGATGGACACCTCGATGGCGCCTCCCCACGTGTCGTCGCGTCTTATCCAAGAGCAGTACTCCTCGTTGGTCTTCCCCAGCACCGCCTCCGAGTAAGCCGCGGGGTCGCTGGACACGATCTGGGCGATGAGGCCTCGCATCTCGGGGGCGCAGGCGGGGTCGTACACGCCGCCCTCCACCACATAATACACGCTGGTGAAGAGGCAGGAGTTGTCGGCCGGGACCACTCGGCGCGCCAGTACGGGCGACGCTTCCAGGCGGGGTACTTTAGTCACAGTGGGATGATCCGGAGGCTTTGGCTTGTTTTTTTCTTCCTCAACAATGAGTGTGTCTCCTGGAGGGGACGACACAACACAGTTCAGCCTCGTCAGACACTCGTCTCGTTTAGAGCCAGCGATTTATTTACTGAATGTTTTGCATGTATATATATTTGAAATGTTTTATAACAACATCTAAATGCAGATTAAGTATATTAACATGAATTGAGTTTAAGGGACAGTTCACCTTAATTACAATAAGG
>NW_023339740.1:23175635-23176896 GCF_004916995.1 Morone saxatilis | reverse complement strand
GCATTAAATTAAGTTAAAAACATTCCACGGGAATTTGACTGTACATAATTGAATCATTGCTTTGGTCCATAGGAGAATAAATACTTCTTCTAAAACTTACCAGTCATTATGTTCATGTCAAGTCTTGAAAAAAAGTTGGAAAATGTAATTAAAATAATAAAGCAATTCTTTAAACAACAAATGGTGTGAATCTGGTTCATGTTACCACAATAATTATATTATATTATATAAAGAACTTTATATTATTATGAATTATTCTGATAAGTAGATTATAGCCAATAAATTCCTGGTTGACAAAAACAATATATTATATTTTTATGAAAGTGTTTGACAGGCTTTATGTTCTAGTAAAGCCAGAGTATGTTTGTGGATGTACTCGAAGAAAAATGAACATTTGAAGAGTCAGAAATGTTGTTTGTCATTGGGCTAACAACAGTAATGGTTATGTCTGAACTATAGAATATTTATTAATCTTTGCTCACTACATCTCACCTGTCCTACCTGCACGTGTGCTCTAACTCTACAGGTTACCACAACTTAAAAATACATATGAAACATCCGTTATTTCATCTGCCATGAGAAGCAGGTAATTAAAAAAGCTGGAAAACCATATTGTGTCTTCCTGTTGTTGCATGTTTTGGGTATCTGCCCTCACACCTGATTTGATGGGGTAGTCCTTGAGGTGAGCGTCTCCATTTCGAAGATCGAGGCTGGAGGGCGGATAGCCGACCATAATCTTCTGCACGTCACAGGGGATACCAGTCAGCTCCTCCACCTTGCTCTTCAGCTCCCGCACACAGGACTGATGAGTCAGGCCCTGCATTATGTGGCTCCCGTTTTTGGTCTTACAGCGAAGCCGCAACATCCCGTCTGCAACAAACACGCGAGAAGAGAGAATCAGTAACAAGTCGGTATGAACTTCATCCACCGAGGAATCTGCTGTCAAAACTGAAGAGGACTACATTAATAAATAACATTAAAATCTACTCTGGTTTGTTTTTTTTTGCTTATAGAAGCTGGAATACGTAAAATTAAATCCGTATCCATTAAGAAACTTATTCTAATGCCTGACAGTGTTGTTCCACTCTCTTAAATGGTTTGAAATTGATTTTGAGAATGAAGTTATCTTCAGTGTGAACACTAAACTATTTACTGTTTGTTGTTTGAAAAAGGCCTGTGTTTCATTTAAATTTGAAGGTTTTCTTTTATTCATGTTTTATTGAATTATTGACTATTGGTCCAATGTGTTTTTTTTTTCTGT
>NW_023339740.1:23155677-23175535 GCF_004916995.1 Morone saxatilis | reverse complement strand
CGGGATAAATAAAGCTTCTTGAATTTGTTGTTGTTGTTCCAGTTGTGGAACAGAGCAGTATGTCATGTAGTTCCCTTCATATGTACTAGTCTTGTTGTTTATTTAACATTGTTTAATGATTGTAATACAATTTATGATTTTGTAGCTACATTTAACGAAGAACATTTCCCATAAGCCCTAGAAGTTTAAAGAAAAACGCCCCCAAACCGCCAGTACTCCAACCCCCTTATCATAAACTGTAATGCCTTTCATTTCTCTTCCAATAACTGAGGCTTTAATATGTATCAAGCAAAGCAGAATCTCTTATTCATTCAGTTCTTTAATAATTTTCAGACAATTTTGCATGAAACAAGGAACAATTAAATGATCACAAGTAATAAAATAACTTGTAACAGACTTGGATCACTCCATTTGGAAGAAGCCATGTGCTGCAGAGATCCACGTGTATCTCCTACATTTCTATGGAATATTCACCTCAAAATTCACTTTTTATTGTCTGCTAAGAAGGCACAAGTAGGCTGCTTTGAGCAGGGCAATAAGCTATCAACAGTCACACATTACAGTCATAGAAATAAACCTGTACCACTGTCTGTTATTAAATAAAATCTGTGAGTCAAAAATGGCTTATTTGATAGGAATTCAAGAAGGAAAGATACATTAGCATGAAGCAAAAACAAATGTTGGACCAGTAGTCGATGATATCACAAACACAAATGTCAGAAAATAGCTTCCATACCATCAACATGTGATGGTTGTACAAAATCCCTTCCAAGAAGAATGGATTAACAGATGAATATTTAGGATTTCGTGTTCGTTGTGACAGATAACACCAGATTAATACAGTTGCTATGTGAATGGCAGCTCGTAGCAGAAAAGTTGGCTATGTTTCTTTATCTACTGCTGGTATACAGTGTGTCCAGCAATGTGGTGTATTTTTCTAACAACACATAAAACATACAGAAAACTAAGTACAGTATTTTAATTTCCTTCAGTCACACGTTCTCTGGAATCTAAATCAATAACATAACACATAAGAATCACAACTACAGCTCGTTTGTATGGTAGATGAGTGGATTCGTACTATAAAAATATTTTTTACAGCATCTATTTTATATCTATTTATTTATTTGCATTAGTTAAAAACTGCTTTTCAACATAATGCTGCATAAGTTGTTTTCATTACATTCAGTCGCATACACAGGAGCTAATTCTATCAGTACATAGTAAGGCATGGTAGTATTTACAAAGAGGATTAGTTGCCAGTTCTGATCTTCTTATTGTTTACTGATTGATTTGGGCGCACATGCAGAAAGTGTTTATGATCCTAATGAAAAGGCTTCCAATTAAAAGCCTCAACATGCAGAGTAAAGTTAAACAGAATTGAGATAGAAAGAAACTGTTCTTCGACCTCATGTGAATGTTGTTCCATCCAGAAAGTGTTTTTAAAAGTAAAATCTGAATCCAAAAAACATTTCTTTCTATCTTGTGTTACATGACTGAACCCAGAACCTTTTGTCCACATTGTACCATGAAGAAAGACGCCTTCGTCTTCACTCAGAAGCGGACACAGCCACTAGTTTCTTCGGGGCTGTCAAAGTCGATTCCTTCGCACAGGGACTCCTTCAAGAAAGAGAAAATGTCACTGACTTTCGCAAATTAATGCCTCACAGCAGCAAATCCTATTCGAGGAAACTAATAGCTCCCCAGAGGGGGGAGGGAAGGGGGGCCAGGAGTCTTAAGTTCCCATTTGAAAAATTAGGTCACAATGTAAAAGTTTGGTAAAACAGCCACATTAGTGGAGACTCTTCTTTAGCACTTTATCCAGAAGTGTTATTAATTATTAATCACATTTGACCCCATGTATGATTGGCTTCAAATTATAATCTAGTACACTTCACTTTATGGACTAACAAGGAAATCTATACTCTTATACACTCATATTAGCTGAATTATTTCCAAAATTTTGAAATATCAACAAATACTGTCATCAAAGAGTTTAATTGAAGTCGCCCTCGTGACTGCAGCCGTTTATCAAACAACCAAAGAATCAGAGTCTGATAGTGTTCTTGATAAGGCCGCTGAGATGAAACAAAATCATCAGCAGCGTTTGTTCTAACTAAAGTGCAAAGGTGATGGAAGGTTAGAGAAACCATAAAACTATACACCACTGTGACAACATATTGACATGGGTTAACAGTGACATGAGTTGAATTATGGGAAAGAAAATGAAGGGCTGGTAACATGTACGGAGTCTCCAAAATACTCACAGACAACCGCTTCCTATCCGAGGCTGTAAGACAGAGTTGAAGAAAGTGGAGAAAGAGAGAGATACATAGAAATGTGGAGAAGGGCTGAAGCACTGTACCCACAATGCAAGGCCAACAAATACACAAGACGTACAAATATGAATATGCATCTTTAAGCTCTGAATGTGTAATTTACCGTATGTATTATGTTCATTTTCTCAAATTGCCCTCGACTTTTCTCAAATGGGACTCAGTTTTAAAAATTTGAATCATCGTTGAAGATTTATGAAGGCTAAATAAAGCTAACAATTATCACTTCTAACGAAATACAGTACAAGATGTCTTTGATGTTTGTGTGTCTTTTGTATCTTATTAAGTCTAAGGAGCTTTCCTGAGCAAAAAAGTATGCATGCTGTTCTGCATATTCAAGCCGGAGACAGCCCACTGGTGAAGCAGAGGTCATGCAAGACTTTGGAAACAGACAGGCACAACGTTAAAAGAAGAGAGAGCAACCCATCCAAGATCCTAAACATGCCCTGAGAGAGAAAAGATAGATAGAGATGGATTCCATATGTACGTCATTTTTCAACACAGACAGTAAATCATCGAGAGGATCCAAAACTGAGGCGGGGGAATGCCAAACACAGGGTTACAACTGTGGTGGGAGGTGACTGATTACAGTTGACGGTGACTGATTTAGAGGGGGAGCCTGTTACTCTGGCACTAACTTGGCTTTGCCGTCCCTCTGGCATCAGAGCTGATGGGGTGGGGGCGAGCGGTAGCCAGGGCTGGTTGCCTGCGCTGTAGAGCCTGGGACGCTTGACCTGGTCGTGACTGGACAAGGGAGTGTAACTATTCCGCCGATGTATGAGAGCAGAGTCCCTCGGGCTTTTACCCTGGTAGGAGATGAAATACCGCAAGTGTTAAGAAAAAAAGGATCAGGGAACAGAACAACACCCGGGGGGACACCTGACCCAGACACAGCCAAGCAAACTAGCCGTCCTCTCCACATGGATCCACAGCAACAGGTGAGACAACTGAAGCCGTTTTTTAGTGACAGAAACGGTTTCAACCACCACACAACACAAAACATTAATGATCGGTAGCTGCACACCCCTGACACACAACAGGCTTTCGAAACAACTGCTTCAATCAAGATAGAAAACCTTGTAGAAGGAAAACATTTAAAAATGGGACTAACAGCTCAAATCACAAGTCTTTCATAGAGTAGATACATAATCTTAGTATCAGGATGCAACCAGAGCAAAGGTAGTGATTAGATCAGCCAAGCAAGGTAGCATGATCAGCCATTGCCTCCATCGAGGTAAAATAATACCAAATGAACTGACTTAACGTTCATTAGCTCACAGCTCAAGCCAGACTGAGTCATTACCGATTAAAGATAAAAGGGAGCAAAAGAAAACACACACATATAAGAGGAGGGGAGTCAGGGAAGCAAAGCCTCACACACAGGGGTTGAAGTGTGATTGCATTCAACTAGCAGACACAACAAACAAGACAAAGAGCCTATTAGTCTTTGAATTAGATGTTTTGGATTTGCTGAGAAGTTTTGAATTATTACTGCGTCAGTAAACAATAAACAAATATTCATATACGATCACATTTGAGTCTTTAATACAACAATGTGATTGTTTTCAGCTTTATTCAGAGCGACTTACAAGAGGCCGGTCTCGATGTGTGTTTACTGCCTCCACATTAAGATAAAACATTTCCACTTTACAACCTAGAAGATAAAAGATAGAATGCATTTATATAAAAACCTGCATGTAATGAGAAAAACTTATGGTTGAGAGAGCTTCGTCTCAAGTAAAGACCTACCGTATGCAACCGGGGTTAGCTTGAGCACTGTGTGGAGCGGACATTTCATGTACGGTAGATCGTCTGTGTGATGAAGAAGAGAGTATACACAATCTTAACATCTTCTGGTGTGATCTAGTATGCGTGTGTGTGTGTGTGTGTATGTGTGCGCACTTCATGTGTTCATCTGACCTGCACTCTTGTCCAGGAAGTAAGCGAGCAAACAGCGCATCACAGCCTGGTGGCAGATGACCAACACGTTGCCCTGCCTCTCTAACTCCATGATAACTGGCTCCAAACGTTGAACAAGGTCTTGGTAGGACTAGAGAGAAGGAGAGAAGAGATTATTTTAACCTCACTGCAGAAGGCCGTGTTTAAACAGCTTTAAAGTAATCTATACACTTTCAGACACGTCCAATAACAATGGGTGAGTGAATGAATAGTGAAGAAACAGTGGGAGTATTGCCGACAGTTTGACTGTGACTGTGAGTAGGAAAAGCACAGGTGTTACTAATAACATCATCAATGGCTCAATGACTCTGTTCTGTTCAAGTATTCCAGTAAAAGCTGTGACAGTGAGCCAGCATGCACAATACCGGGAACTGTGGTATTGGCACCAAAGTGCCCTCTTGGGTGTCTTTCCAGTGGAGAAAACATGATAAAGTGCACTAATGGATGGCCTTAAAATGGAGAAAACGTGACGCAGTGCCATACAGGCTGCACAGCATGCTAGAAATGATGTTGCTTCTAAATGGTTGAATAGTTAAAACTGTGTGTTTTAATGACAGAGGTGTATTTGTTATACTTCTGAGTCACATAAAGTTTTGTTTTTTTTTAATCCACCACTGACCAGGACCATGAATCCAAACATTCATTTTATTACTTACTCCTGTGCTTTTCCTACTGTCACATGTCAAAATGTCTTCTGTCAAAAAAGGCCTACTATGACGAACGATGAAACTAAAGTAAAACTGCGGGATGGTCACCTCTCCTCCTGGGTAGCGATAGTGGTACTTGTCCTGGTCCCTCAAAGCAAACTCCTCTGGGAATGTCTTCTGGATCAACTCGTAAGTCATCTCCTCACACACACCCTGGACAAGTACATCGGAGCATTTGTCTTAATGTCGAAGGCACGAGCAAAAGAGAAATAAGTTCCACTAAATTTAAACCTTTTTTCTGCCAAGAAACCATGACCGCAGGATTTAAATATAGTCCACATAGAGACTATAACAGCAGCAGTATCCTTGAAAGAAGAATGCAGTCACTGCAGAGATTTATTACACATATCTTATTATAGCCTATATTATAAACTGTATATTGTCTATATAAAGAAGCAGGTGTGGTCTGTTTTTAATATTTCTACCCTGATGAACTACCTATGAGGTTCAAACTGTTCAGCCTTTTAACTACAGTAACATGCACAACTAAATAAAGGCTTTTAATAAAACTTCTCTGATTGCCTGATGGATGTTTTCTTTTCTGTGACCAGTATCTTTTGAAACTGGTTTTCTTGGGGCCTTCTGCGCTGCTAATCTAAAGTGTCTCGGAAAAACATCTAAAATACAGTTTCTGCCTGTCTGAAACAGAGCTCCATGAATCTGTAATGATTCTTAGAAACTTAGATGACGGGGTTACTGACGGCATCAATCTCGTTGAGTATCTTCCACTGTTCATAAGGAACGCCGAGCTCCTCCGCTGTCTGGATGGTTCTTCTCAGTTGGCTCGTCCAGACCTTCAAATCTGACAGCTTGTGCTCCTCAATGAAATCCCGCAGGGCATGGGAGAACTAGGATGAGAGAGAGACAGAGAGAATTTTTTATGGTATTTCTGCTACGCTAGATTTACCGTTCAGTTGATGGAGACAAAAAAATGGACAGGAATAAATGTGACAAAGGTCATAACTCAGGTGTTCATAATATTGTAGTTGAGTACACCTTATCCCTCTGAGATATCTTTCTGTGTGAGGCTTCTAATTGGGTTTTTCACACTGGCTTTGCAGTTCATAAAATGTGGATTATGAAAGGAGAACCTGGGCACCTGTTTCCCTCGAGGAGAGAGTTCCGAGTCTCCGCCGATGCGGCCTTGAACGTTGTGGTTGCTCTCTCCGTGCCGACACAGGTAGATGGAGTGACAGTGCACGTGGATGTTCATGAGGTAGTAGACGATCTTACTCTGGATGTAGTCCTGCACCCGGTTCACCAGAAAACGCCGGCCCACGTTCATCACCTTGATAAAAGATAGGTCCCTGCAGGGTGCCAATAAATCATGTAATCAAATGGTTGTTAATTAGTGTTAATACTCTGAAGTGCAACGGTAACTGTTCTTACTTATCGTAATCATCAGGGTCTAACGGCTGGTACGTGACCTTGTAGCACTCGATCCGTTTGAGGAAGTCATCCATTACTCTCTCTCTGTGTCTCTCAGGGTAGTCTGGACTGGACACTTTCACCTCCTGTCACAGGTATTCAGCACATTCAAACAATGTAGTATACTTACATAACACTGTAGATAGTGTGAATATTAATAGATTACGGGTTTGACCCAGACCAGAAGTCGCAGTGAAACCTTAAAGTCACGCCTGTGATGTAAGATCATACCAGAATATTAGCAGCAATGACCTCTGGATCGTCACACACCGACTCCACAAAGAACACCTGTTGGAAAGAGGGAAACTTCGAGGGTCAACCTTTAGGAGTATTTCTAAACTAAAAGGATGCTTAACTGAATGAGTCACAGATACATATGAGGGGCCAGGGTCAGGGACATTATTCAGAAATACCACGCATATATGTGTAATTCATTATATTAGCATGAGTGAAAGCTTTTCAGTAGTTTATGTAAAAGGTGTATGAGAGCATTTCAAGTGTGAATATGAGCACACTTATTAGTATGTATTAAAGCTTTTCAACAGTTTTCATGAGAGCTTTTCAGTTGTGTTATCCGAGTGTGTTATTCTGTGTATGAGCCTGTGTGTAGTTTTCAGTATAGTACGTGAATGAGTTTGGTTTTATATGTGTATAAGCATGGTAGTTCTGAATAATGTCCCTCCTACATATACAACCTCACTTCAAGTCCAGGAAACTGCTCCGTGTACAGTGTGTGTTTTACGTTTAAATACCAAAGTACAATTTCCTTTAAAGCCCAGTTCTTACCTTGAATGCATTCTCCTTCACAAAAGCTAGAATGAGGTCTCGCCGTTCTCTCGTTGTGTTTGTTGCATCAAACACCTAATAAAACGAGCACAAAGGAGGAAAAGTAAAGACAATATTAATATAATGTGGCTGTTCTATGGTAAGATGTTTGTAGGGCAGTTTAGGATTAAGGTTGTCCTGATGCCAGATGTGTTTCTGTTCTGGATATTTTAAAGCTTTTGGGAACAGAGCGATGGACAGAACGGCGGAGAGAAGACTCACTGCGATCTGACCTCCCTCCTTCGCCAGGTACGCCTTCACATCCTGCAGAGCTACCAGAGCACACTGCCTGTGGGAGAGAGAGAAAACATGCCCTTTGTAAGAGCTTCACTATGCTCTTATTCAATGAAACACACAACCACTGAAATGTACATTGCATGTGTGATGTGTGTGATTTGTTAATAACAGGTCAGAAATCATTAGGTATTTTATTGTAGGTGTAGACATTGATTCTTGGTGCTTGTCTTATATTTGGTTATTATTTATGTTCTATTTTAGTCCCAACCCTCTTGTCTTGGTAGATCTACACAAAGATTAATGTCTTATTATTATGTACATATCTATGGTATCTGGATTAAAAGAACAGACATTTCAAATCTCTCAAATAAATAAATAAATAAATAACTCCCCCTAGTGGTGTCTAACCACAGAGACAGTTCTGTCTTTATGTGACGAGGTTGTGAGACCTTTCTGCTGCAACCCCAGTAAAAATTATTAAAGGGTATATTTGGAAAAAGCTCAGTAGTCATTTATTTTTCCAGAAACAATGTCTTTGTTACAAGCTTGACAGACAGACATTACTGAATTCTTGAGCACAGTTTTCATGATTTCATTACTCTTTTTTGGCAGAAAAGCAATATTTTTTTGTGTTGATCTGGTCTATCTGTGCGGCAGATGGGTGGGATTTACTGAACAGAACACTAAATTGTTGCTGGCGGTAGCCTTATATTGAAAGGACAGACTTGAAAGTGTTATCAATCCTCTCATTGAACTCTCGGCAGGTGAGCAAGTGAGCATACTTCCCAAAACAATTTAGATTTCAGACAATCTAGAGCTGTTTTGTTCAGTAAACTCCACCAATCAGGCCAGAAAGAAAGCAAAATGCTGTATTTCCTTTAACCCCACCCGGCTTATTCGTCCAATAGCAGAAATAACTATTTACAGCTGCTGTTTGACCCAGGTTAGATACCCATGCAACACCCTGAAGGGCTTGTGTGAGCTTCAGAGTGACAGCAGCAGCAGCTTGTTTAATATCTAGGTCACAATTCAGCACTGGCTGTCAACAGCCTGTCACATTTTCATGATAACCATGAACCACAAACCCAATTTTTAATTGCTACCACTGGATACGAACATGAGGGAAAGAGACACTTTATATTCTTTATTCATATTTTTGGAGGAATCAGCAGTGACTTACACTGTCGATCTCAACGCAAACGAGTAACCACGAGAATTTGATGGTGATACTTTGTCATGTGGTGTGTCTGTCTGTGTGCACATTCAGTATAGATCAGTGCCAGTTTAAGGTAGTATGAACACTGCTGACCCCAGCCGAGTATCGACTGTTAGCTGGAAAAAAACAGCTTAGTCACTGATGCAGCAGTGGAGGCTGCAGAATACCAAACAGACCCATGTAGACTGGGGGAAATGTTGTTCTCGGACAGGAGAGATGCTACAGCTTAAAGTTACATATATGAATGTAATGAGTGAAGAAGAGCACATTTGTAAAAGTGGAACTTACTTCCTTATTTTCATGGCCTCTTCATTGTCGTGGCGGAAGAAATCATAGGACTTATAAGCTCTGACAGCCTCTCTGCGGTACACGCCTAAGTTAAACACTGCAAAATAAAAATAAAGAGATTAAAAGTGAGAATTTGTGCAGTGTGGAGATACTGACAGACACTATTTTTATATACTACACTATAAACTATTTTTGCCACACACCACGTACTACCTTTAGTTGGGACTCCAATCCAGTTGAGGTAACGTGTGAGTTTCTTTGACATGTAGGTCTTTCCTCTTGCGGGCAGGCCGATCATTACGATCATTGTTGGAGAATTGGTCATATAGGAAGCCCATGCTGCACAGGAGAGACAGATATACATTTGTCAAGCACATGAACAGAAACCGTACTAAATAAGGTCTTTTAAATGCAGGGTAATAAAGTAAAATAGATGCACATTTACTGTGTATTGGAAAGTTAGGCTGTGTTTTAACATAAATGACCATCAACCAGTTAAAATACTGCATCTAAAGTTTTCCTTGAGGATTAAGACAATCTAATAAGTAGGTCGTCTGTGTGTACTGGACAAAAATAATTGTCTCTTTAGACACAAATATCATCTGTGGCCCAGGATCAAAGGTAGGATATGAGGAAATTAAATTATTAAAATGTCCTGGGAGAGAAAATGCAATTTTCTGAAGACCAGCGGAAACCACAGGAGTCACACACTCATTTCTTTTTTTCCCTTTTTGTCTACAGAGATTCACTTTTTCATTTCTGTCTCTTACAGGTTGGAGCCTAAACAAAGGAGTCTTACCTGTGAATCCAATCCAGGGCAAACAATACAAGGTCTTATGTTACAAGTGCACCTGTAGACTCTTAAAGCAGCCATGCAGAGGACATTGTTCAAATCTAATTGTGTGTGTGGGGGGGGGGGGAACTTTTACTTACCAGCATTTCTTCTCCCAGTTCATTCTCAGGTCTGTTTTCTTAGCTTCTGCCTGAGTCATTTGCAGAGACATTGTCCTATCTGGTGCTTGAGCCATCGTTGGAAAATCAAGCCCTCCTCCTCTCTCGTCCCTGCTTTCTTCAAGAAGCATTGTCCAAACTGGTCTGAAACGGAGGGATCAGGCACATGTGATATTTTACTCCCATGTATCTAGAACAGAATCTTGCACAGAAAACTTCTCTAAATATGTTATGAATGTGGCTTTATGTCTCCCTGGTAACAGTCAGAAGGATGCAACCAGAGGAGCAAAAAGGTTGCGCTGCCACATCACTGTTTTAAAGGAAAAACAAACCCCAAAAAAACCAGCCTTGGCTGAAACGCACCTGTAATTTACAGAGCCGCATATGAGCGAGCAGTGATTTCCTCCTCCCGACCGGGGTCACAGTTCATGCAACACAAGATCAGACATGAACATTCATAACGTAATCCACCTCACACATAATGCATACGTTCCGAACAGCAGCATCATTTGTTTTTTTTTTATTTATTTATTTATACCTGGCCGATAGGCAAAACGATCAGTCCTGCCAGCCCCGGAGACACCCGGAGACACCCGCACACCGTCAGCGCGGGGATTTTTCACGATCTGCCGGACCGAGAGTCTGCGCCCGCCGCTGCGGCCGGAGGAGCCAGTCTGGTCGGCCTGTCCTTGGTGCTGAGGTGCCTCCTCGGCCGGCTGGTGTCCTTCCAAGCTGGAGGTGTGCCTCTACGTCATATCTTTTTTTTTTTTTTTTCCTTCCCTACCGTAACGTTGATAATAGATCAACGTCAACCCACAGCCCACTGTCACGGTAAGTCCTGAGGACAAAACATACGGGAGCTGCAGAGGATGAGGAGGAGAGCCAGCATGCAAACCCAGAAACTGATGCCAACAATCCAAGGGATGAAAAACATTTATTTCACCTCTATTGAGCAGTTTCTTTAAGCATAACTCACTTTGCATAGCTTTTTTTAATATATTTTTTCTTATTTATTCAACAATGGTCCTCAATACAAAAGGCAGATAGTGGTCAAAGAGTCGTCACTTACAGGTACCATTACAAGTTTAAGCACTAAAACAGAACCCCAAATAAATAAAGTCCACTTACAATCACAACGTTTCCTCCTTAAATAGTACAAAAGTTTGAAAGTTGAGTCCTCTGAACATTAATTTAATGCAGCCGGTTGCCCATTTAATTTTGATAGAGTTTGATTTACTGGCTTCAGAAAGCACAACGCTTGTTTTACAGTTAATTGTATTAATACGACTAAACAAACTATCTACATTATCATCTGCATTTAACTCATTTACATTTTCACTTTGTGTCCACACATCTGTACAAGACACAAGAAGCCTGAAATGATCTCAACTCACCGCTATATTTAACCGCATACTCAGGAACATTCAAGGGTCAAAGGTTAGGCACTGGGTTAGTGGCGTGGCTGATGGAAACTGTGTGTTGCCACACCAGCTGAGGCGCCAGTAATGGTGTGTGAGCGATTGTCAGAGCTTCTCAGGCTTGTGAATGACTGATGAAACTCGAGAGACAGTTTCAGTTTGAAGGCACAGACCATGACTAAACTGTCAGTAGATTTGCACTTTTTTTTTGTGTGTGTGTGTGTAGTTGAGAGTCTCTCTGCAGCAGACAAACGGAGATTCTGGTCTCCAGTGTCCGACTGTTAGTGGTTTGCCGTTTTCACATTAAGACTTGATTTTCCACAGCTGGAAATTAAGCAGAGGAGATAAAACTTTCATTAGAGAAAGAAAAGGAATTTCACAGAACATCTAATAAAACAAAAAACACACATAGTAACAGGTCAGAGAGCAGGATCACCTACAGTGGTGCATCCCTCATTAGAGTTCAATATTGGGGAAAGTTGTATACTTTTATTGTTTTTATTGAGATCAGTCTAATGTCTGACGCCATTAGCTCATCTATTCTGTTTCATCCATACACAAATGTAAAAATGTATATATAAACTACAAGTTATGGTTAATTAGAGCGGCTGCTAGAGGCAGTGTTGAGCTCTGAAGATGACCGGGCTAGCAAATTCCCCTTAGTCTTTATGATTTGCTTTAATGATTAAGCAAATAAGCATATTTATCAGAGTGATTAAGTATTTCCTGCCTTGAGGCCACTATGATGCTTGTGTACAGCTCTTGTAATTAAAAGGCACTGCCTGCTGACCACTTGAAAACACTTTTTACATCATCCTCTTCATCAGTCACATCTTGAATTTTTGCATGATGCCAATTTATCTGCCAGATGGCCATGACTGTAAAACTATAAATGGAAATTTTCATTTGCATTTAAAGGCCGCGTCCTTGTTCTATTTTAGCAATTCCATAAATTTGGGGTATTTACAAGAGAGATATTTTTAAAGCCTAGATTACATGAGTTTTAGTCCCTAGTCAAATACCAAAATCCTTGGATCCTACATTTCCCACAATGCACCTGCCCCATATTGTTGTCCAAGCCCAAGTTAAACTCTAAAGCCTCAGAGGACATAATAAAGCTGTTCTCACAGGCTGAATAGTGCTTTATGTGATGAGTAAAGCAAAGTTTTGTTCGATCTTCTTGCACCATTAGCAAACCAAGGAGCTGTAAACTTTAACATTTAGCAGAAAGACCCCTCACTCTGATGTTGAAGCCGAACAGGTCGCTGACCACAGCAGACACTGCAGACAGGATGACCACTCTGGTGATGTTGTAGATCAGAGGGTTCACGGTCAGACCCAGCAGTCTGAATGGAGTATCCAGCTCCTGTGGGGAGGTAAGAGGGAATACAATGTTATTTGAACTTGAAATACCAAATACCTGGAGGAGAGAGAGAAGGTCTAAGCCAGAATGTTTTTATGTAAAAAGAGACCAGTGGCAAGAATAGTTCTGTTGGGCCTTTATGAGAAATAAAAGAATGAATTGCAGTGCAATCAAAGTATTTAATAGCTCTTAAGTTATTAAGGATGTTATGGGGCAATCTGAAGTGTAGAAGTGATTAAATTGTTCCACATTAGATTGTGCCAGTAGAAAGACTATTAGAAACGAGGAATACAACAAAGCTCCCCTTGCTATATTTGGCCAGCTTTTTAGAGTTGTAAGAGCTTTTGTTTGATTAGAAATACATTTTAAGCATTACATTTCTGGGTAGCCCTTTATTTGGAGAGTCTGCCTACAGATTATTTTTATATTTATAAATACATGTCATTAAATATTATTATTACTTATTATTATGTTTATATTTGTAACATTTGCTTTGTCTGTAGATGTCCAACAGATTAACTATAAAGTGCATGTAACGATGTATGAGCAAACCCTCATAAACCCCAAAACAAACCATCAACAAACTTAGAATCTGTGGAAAAATATGATAGTAAAAACTCTGCCTGTATTATACAATAATAAAGAACTATACTGACAGGATATACTCTGTTTGGTAAATGAACAGGACGCTGTAAAACAAAGGAGATACATTTTGCTTACCTTCATCAGTTTTGTAGCTAGTTTCAAAACATTGTTCACGATATTGAGTTCTTCTTTCTTATTGGGCTTTTTCTCCATTTTGAGATACAAATTGATCTGTAACCAACAACAGTTTTACACACGTACAATTCTACAATAAAGACAAAGTAATTTATTTAAACTTACATTAAATGATGCTGACTATGAATCCGCTGATGGTGTTGCCCATAGTGCTGAACCCAGTGAGAAACCTGCAACTCCACGTGTTTAGCAGACACAGACTCTTACCTGCTCAGTGAGCAGCACCGAGGAGTTGCTGTATTTGCAGTTGGTCTCTGAACCCAGCGTGGCGAGCCGTAACAGAAAGAGGATGAGGGAGGAGGCCCACACCAGCAGCTCCCAATTTGTCATTGACTCTAGGAATGTTTCGTGACTGTGCAAAAGCTGAGGACAGAAGCAACCGTATCTGTACTCCTTGTTATTGTGAAAATTAAAATTCCTCTTTATCAAGCAGAGCTTATAAAATATGATTTATCTTAACTTCGATGCGTATCTTCACTCGGGTAATATGATTACATTCTTACATGTTTCGTGGCTGCCTTCCTGTTATTTCATCTCCATGCAAGACTCGCACTATTTGAACACGGTTATTAAATTTGAGCTCTCTAAGCCGATCAGATCTTTTGCAGCGGATATGACTGACCTGGGCACAAATGATGAATGAAATGGACAGCGCTAACAGGAAGATAGTGGAGACGATGACGTCAACTGAGCGCTGCGGCCCTCGTCTCTGCAATGAACAAAAAAAAATCAATGAAGCACTATTACAAACAAAGGCCAAACCTTCCAGTGGAGAAACAATATACAGTTATAAAAGCAGGGGAGTGTTAAAGACAAGAGTATACAGACCCTGAGAAAAGAGCGTAGTGACAACCACATCTTTATGTTCTGGACTTTCTTCAGCCTGAAATGAGGGATCTCAGATTTCTTGGCCTTGCGAGCTGAAGTGAGGTGGCTGAAGTATTTGGCAAACAAGAGCCTCTGTCGGGGAGAAACACGGACAAACACTGTCAGAGATACAAAGCACTTTACAAAACTTAACAACTGCAAAGAGTCGAGTGGGTGAGTTCTGTGTCAGTGTGCTGTCTTGTAGATGCCACCTCTTACCTGCCACTAGAGGGAAGACAGCTAACACAACATGCCATACTAGATATTGTTATTTTTCAGAACAAGTTGTTTGAGTGTTTTACCAGTTTGTCCGCAGATTTTCAAGACAGTATATGAATTAATAGAGTCTGGGGAAAAAGATGAAATTGACAGATTTTGTGACTCCTACTTCTTCTTTCTGTTTGAGGTTATAATGTCCTGAGGTTTGGAACAGTATAAGAGAAGTATAATGTTGCCATGGGGTTAGGTTTGCACTATCAATATGATTTTTAGCTTTAGGTTACACCTTCAGCTCTGTTTTATAGCTTATATTTCTTTACATTGTGCTAATATGGACCATGAAAAGTCAAATGAGCTATAAGCAGTTCCTCTTTGCACTGTAACAAAGAGTTCAGAAAGCTATCACAGGAATACTTCTAAAATGTGGTGATTATGAGGCAATAACTCAAGTTATAAGGAGCATATTCTTTTCACTTTCTTTCAATTTATAGATTTTAATCTACAGATTTGATAACCATGTGAGGTGTAAATCTAAGTTTAACTCTGAGATGAAGGATTACATCAATCAGGTTCAGTGGGTTAAAATGGAAGCTGTTTAAATGTACAGCAGCAGATTATTGTTGTTACTACTTTACTACACGCCACAGCAGAAAGACGTAACTGTCAGCGCTCACCTGTTTGTACGTTCTCTCGGCCACACACATCATGAAGAAAAACAGTCCTATGAGGCAGACTCTTTGCACTGTTGTGATGAAGAAAAAGGCGTAAGCTTGGACATCAGGCGGCCCCACTGCCATCTCTACCACCTCTGCCAGGGACAGGGAGCCGAGGCTCGACATGTCCAACCGCTGAGCCAAGCGGAAAACGAAGGGAAGCAGCGCCAGGGTAGCTGTCATCAGTCCACCAAGCACAAGGTAACCCATACCCTGCTCCACCAACTTCACCTGAGAACAAGAAACATGAGACAGAGAGACACAGGAGACGCTGATAAAGGACAACTCAGAGAACATAGCTGTGTTAAATGAACAAAGCCTGTGTAAGATTTCTAATATCAAGAGGTGATTATGTATGTTTGACAACTAAATGTTCAACAGAGTGAGAATATTACATTCTGGCATCTTGATAATCATGTAAAATGTTTTTTTTCTGCCACTTTATTTCATTGCTGAATATGATTCTACTAATAATTACAATATTTTCTTAAAAGCAGCATGTTACTGCTACAGACTGTGTGGTAGACAAACTAGAAAACGAAGCAGATAGTCCAACTGTTTTGCTTCTATTATGCTGTACAAGCTGTTTAGGGGTTGTCTGAGCAATCTTTACCAACAGAATTAATAACACCATAATGCGTACCCGTGTGAGGATGATCCCACTGATCTCCAATACTGACATGTCTGCTTTCTTACACTCGCCCTGCTCCCATATTATGGCACTGACGCGGTCCTTGGATGGGTGACATGCCTGCAGCCATGACAGCTGGTTCTGAAATGAAACACAATAAATAACATCCAGTTTACGGCCGGTTTCCAACGGGTAAATGCAGCGTGGAGTTAAGCTAAATTCAAATTGTAGGAGACGGTTATGAACATATCACAGTCTACATGAAGTCCACCATGGGATTTTGACTAACTGGGATTGCTAATGATTTCATACCATATATCCTGTTTGACAACCGTGAATAATATGTACCAACATGTTGACTCAGAGAAGAGTATTTAAGAGTTTTGGAGATCTTACTCCAGTGATTCCCTGCTGCAGGCTCTCATCATCACTGCTCAGAGTGGTGGCTTGTGGGAGCACCATGCCAGCGTTGTACCTCCCGTTCCCCTCACTGTCACTGCTCGCCGTGGAGGCGGAGTCAGGGCCTTGGAGAAGCTCCTCCCACATCGTGTCGTCAGTGTCGGAAGCAGGACGAGAGCTGACGTTCGGCCTGAGGCGGTCCACCTCGCGAGGCTTCACCTTGATGGAAGCCCCAGCCCCTTCCTGTTTTCAGTTCATAAAGAGTCGTTTCAATCATCCTGACGTGGACTGAATCTTTAAAGTCCCCCTCCACTTGAAAATATATTTCTTTCTTTCTTTCTTTCTTGTTCATACAGAATGTTTGAGCTTCACTACCAGTGCACATACACTGAGAATGGGCTTTACAGTGAAGCTGGAGACATTTGGTGTTGAGCTGTATAAAATTAACTTACATATTCAAAGATTATGGAATTTTTCATGAGGTAGAGGGAGTAGAGTGGAAATTATACTTTTATTTTGCAGAAAACACATTATTGTTCCAGGTTTGCTATTTGTTTATGTCATAATATATGTCTGGAGGGGTTCCTTAATGCTTGCTCTATATTAGAAACACACAACTTAAGTAACTCACATCTAACTCCAATTTTATTATACTTTAATCTCTTCAACACTGAAGTGTTTGTTTTATATTAAAAAACATTTTAATTAACACGCAGTGTAACAATAAGGTTTACCTGAGGTCTTAATGTGGGTTTGGGGTTAGACTTTAGATTTCTCTTCCTAACAGAAGACACTGGTGCAGATGAAGGCCTGGTTGCAGGAAGAAGCCTCTCTGGATTAGGTATTGGACGAATTACTTCCACTGGCTGTAGCCCCTCCTCTTCCTCACTGGAGAGCTCGTCGGACGCCCCAAATCCTGACTTTCTTTTTTTCTGTTAAAGAAACACACACACAGGCTAAAAATGTATTTCAAAACACGCAAGTAGTTGACAAATGCAAAAAAAAAAAGCCTATACTAATATAGTGTGATATAAAGCATAAAATAAAAAAAGATGAAAACAAATATATACAAATATACTTTACACACTTGGTTAGTAAAACTAGACCACAGTTAGAGTGGAATTAAAGACCTTAAGGCAGCTTTGAATACGATTCTGTACTACAGGAAATTAATAAAATAACCATCTAACAATCTAATGAACTCCAAAACAAATAGCCTCAACAAAGGTTCTAATATTTATCATACTCTCTCATCACAGTTGATGAGGTTCAGCGGTCGTATTAAAAGATACAGGCTTTTATCTTATCTAGCTTTACTATATTGATGCCATTTGTGCAAACGAACAAAAACCTTTGAAGATATTACAGATCAGCTACACATCAACAGCCAATTAATGCTTATATTTCAGCTGTAGAGTTTTAATCCAGCTACTAACCTGTAGTTATTGACTGTTGTTTTTTCATTTACAAAAATACATTTTCACTGCTGACATAAGTTAGTTCTTCTTTGCTTCACACCACAGTACTGAGATTGACAAGTGAGATGAGGTACCGTACCCTCCTCTCTTCGCTCCTGTATAATCGCTGGCTTTCATCCAGCTGCTCTGTGTCCGCGCTGTCATTTGTTTCTTCAGGTTTTTTCAGCCCTCTGCCCTTCCTCGGCCTGGAGGAAGAAAATAACAGTCAAAGACAAGAGATAGTAGGTGCAAGCAGCCACTGCAAAACGAGATGAAACCACAGGAGTGAGAGAGTTATTGAGAGTACACCAGAAAGCCTTTAGTGCACAGAATAACTTTCGGTTGATTAAAAGTCTTCGGGTCTATTTGTGATAATAACGTGGGAGTTTATACATCCACCAGGAGGTGAGAGTGTGTTGGTAAAGGCAAACGAGTGCAGCGCCTAACAATGAGAAAACCACCTCCTTCTGCGCGCAGGGCTGGTGGTACAGCTGGCAGCTGGACTGCCCGAGGGCCACCGGCTGGACTCAGTTGACACAATCTGGCAGTGCACGGTACCCAGCAGCAGCAGCAGACACATGGGCCCAAACACCTCGCTGGCACTCGCCCCAGGGACCTCCAAGTACAGCGCCACTGCCGCCACTGAGGGGAGCAAAACATTTGGCAACAGCAAACAAAACGGTCTCTTAGGGGAGCCATTATAACAACATTCATGCTTACTAATGAGGTCTTTCTGTGTTGCGCAGGTGTGGTGAGTTACAGGTTTATTGCTGCGCATAACTGAATGTAAACTGTGACAAATGGAGATACTGAATTTGGTACGTATCAGAAACAATGCACTGTATTTATATTCTTTAATGACGGAGTGTTTGTTTCCATGGTTTAGCAAAGTAAAAAAAGCCGCCTGAAGGATTTTTACGGCACCAGCAGTCATGTTTTAATTGAAGAACGACTCAAAATGTCACTGTTGCAATAAAAGTCTTACAAACAGGAGCCACGGTGTATAAAATGTGCAGATTCTCTTTCTACTTTATAAGTTAGTTTTAAAACCATTACTCAAAGTGCAGCTCTATATCCTCTCTGTGGAGCACATGAATGATTCCTAATGATAAAATAGATCGTGAACAGATCACTATTCTTCCAAAACTCTCTCCCAAGTGACATTTGCAAGAACTGAAATCTTTTGTGAATATAAATGATGTCAAGATGAATCCGTTTACAACGTGTAGGCTGTTAGATACGCCCCGGTTCTCGTCATTTATGTAAATGTTTTAATGAATTTGTTTTCAGTTTTCAGAAATGGTGCGCTAACCTTGCAAGAAGTACAGCACGAGGATACATGAGGAAATGGATCTGGAGGTCACCTGGATCCACCACTGGAAGAAGAACGGGAACAGCAGCACCCTGACCAGACCTTTCCGAGTCAAAGCTGTCCAGGGACTCTCTGGTTTGGCTTTGCTGAACGTCGATCCTGAGGGAAGGAAATGAGAAAGTCTCTCACGCAGCTGAAATGAAACCGCTACAAGCGCATAGAAACAGCGAAACTAGCAGAACATAGTCAGGAAACACACACGCTGGTGTGATATGTGTTAACAGGGGAGGAGGCTGTGTGTATGCAGATGATGTAAATGTGTCTGTTATCAAAGGAACTACTCTTCATCGACCCTCACCTCTCACTAAGTCGACATCGATGAGGTCTGATTTGATGTGACCCGTCTTCTTCGGTTTGCTGTCCAAACCCTAGATGAAAGGCGAGTGATATTTTCGATTGAGAGGTGATGCACGACACAAATAGACAAGCGTTTATGTCTTTACAGAGATTTTGAAGGTTGCCTTACGTTTAGATCCGCCTGCTCCAGAGATTTCTCCCAGACTTGTTGATCATAGGCCCCAATCTGTAGCAAGAAACAGAAGTTTTATAATCATTTTCCTTCAAATTAGGGACTATTTAGTAAGGATTTACATCCTTAATCAAACTGAGGCTGTCCATATTCATTATTTAGTAGACTAGTCTTAAAGAATGCAACAAGGTACTTTGTTGTAATTGGTACTTCATCCAAATCA
>NW_023339740.1:23145094-23155627 GCF_004916995.1 Morone saxatilis | reverse complement strand
ATTCACACCAAACCAGGAAAGTCAAAGAAGAATTAGGAAGGAAAAGGTGACATGTATTGCCTAAAATTAGGTTTTTGGTTGATTAATGAGCAGCGTCCACGGAGGAAATAAATTAATATATCTCAGTGTTGGTGATATTATTCAGCGTCAGTGGGAATTAGCATCTTTGCATCACTATTATATATATATATAATGTTATATAAAAGATTAAAATCATAATGATGTGACATTTGTTGGAGTCTGTACCAAACAAACAAACATACTTTCTTACATCTGAACATTTTATAAGACATAGCATCTCATTATAATGCTGTTCTGTCACATATTTGACCTTTTATCAAAGAAAAATTGCGATTTAAATATTTAAATAAAGTGTACAGCCCTAATCTTTTAATTAAACTTAATCTTAATCCCCACACATCATCTGGAATACATCAATCCCCCCAATTCACACATCCACAATACATAAATGTTTAGCTCCTTTCTGTCCCAATCTCTCTTATTTTTTGCTGTTGGACAACATAAACATAAGCTTATCTTAAAAATAGGACAGCCTATTTAACAAACAACATGTATTTGTCTCACCTTCTCTTGATACCAGGCTATTCTGGCCATTGTCCTCAGATGCTGGAACCAGTGAAGTCAGGTCATTTCACAAAGAGCTCAGGAAACAGAGAGGACTGGGCAGAAATCCAGATTTGTTCACTAAAATAAACATGAAGAGACACCGAACCGGGTATAAAAACCAACACAGCGGCGAACAAAGTATTAACGTTAACAAAAAAAAAAAAAACTAAATGTAAAGTTAGCGTTTTAACTTTAATACACACTGTTAAAAGACGGATGTTATCGTTATGAAGCAACCGTCCGTTAACGGTTAAACGGCTCAACGGTTAAACGTTGGCTATCAACGGCTGGCAGTTGGCGAGAAAAGCCAAAGGTAACTCACCTGAGATTAAACAGCGCAGGTTGCTTTGGCACGAACTGGAAAATACCTTTAGTAATCATCACAAACTGCTTATTAAAATACTTTGTCATCAGTTTCAGGGGCGTTGCAGCATCTTGATGTCAACACTGAGCTGTTAACACGTTAGCTAACTCGTCAACGGCCACTTTTTCGACGCGAATAAAGACTTGTAAAAGGTTTATGTTTATAAACTAATCCCCGCATACCTGTATGTCTGCACACACAGGTTTATTTCAGGTGTTGTGTACTTTGCTAACTTCACTCTTGTTCATTATTTGGCTCAGTCTTCCGCTTCCCTTTTCCGGGATTTGTTGTGCTAAATGTGGGATTTTTCTTCCCTAAACGCAGTCTGTCAGGCGGAGTTTGCGCCGCCACAGGCAAAGTCCAGACTCCTGTTCCGTCAGTAAGATTGACAGATAATTAACAGCTACAATCGCTTTGATTCTTAAATCAACAATTTGCGCTCTACATTGTAACATAAACATGTTACCGATTAAGCTTTCCGCACTAGTAGAGGTACAGTGATGCCTGAGAGGCAAATGTACGGACAAAAAAATTCCCATAGACTTTTTCCTGAAGTTATTCCTAACACTTCAGCCAATCAGAGCTCAGCAAGAGAGAGCGAAGTAGATTAGTGATGATGTAAGGCTAATTAATAAGGATGCAAATAATTATTTTCATTATTGATTATTGTGACTGATTACTCAATAAATTGTTAATTTAAAGCCCAATATGACATCTTCGAATTCAGGACTATAGCCAAGATTTTAGAAATACTACAACCCCCAAAATCTATGATTAGCCACCACAAATGAATACTTTCCCCACGGTTTCAATATTAATGAAACATTTTTTAAACATATATATCTGGTTAGCTCCCCACATAATTGCTTGAATACTGTTTAAAAGCCTTTCCCACAATGCCAGGAATATAATTCTGGTGGATAAATTCCAAATCTCATTATTTCAATGTATATTTCTGACCTCTAACACCCCAATTCATGGTTTTTGACACACGCAAAAAAACTAGATTTAAATAACTTTAAATAAATAAATAACTCCTCAGTAAAATAAAACCTCCAAAGTCCCTGAAAAAATATTGAAGACATGACCTTGGTGTCCTTTGTGGTGGCTATAGTTGTATTGAAATGTCTTTTGTAAGACCAACAGTCCAAAAAAAGAAAGATAATTTATTTTATTTTTATTTATTTATTAATTTAAGTTTATGACCACAAAATACCAAGAAAATCAGCAAAAACAAAATTAGGAATCTGAAAAGAGGCTCTCTCAAAATGAATGCAGATTAATTTACTGATTGACAAATTGTTTCAATCATTAATGCAGATTATGTGTTTCATTTCCTGGCATACATAATGACCACAAGCTAAATGGCAGGTACAGGTATTCATTTATGATTTTGATGGAAATATACATGAAAGAGGAAACCCTAGAACACTATAGTAAGACTCTACTGACTAGAACTACTTTCTAGAAGGTCCATTGTTTAGCTAAATGACAGTTATCTGTGCACCATTGTTCAAAATGATAAGGTCTGAGAGTACAACTCCTGCTGTCTTGCAGGATAGTCGACAGCCTGTCAAGATAGAGACGGAGTCATTTGTCACTCGACTCCTGATTGTCTGCTGGCGGTTGGTCTTGCTCAGCTGCACACACGATCTTCGCCTTGACCTTCTTGTTGGAGGAAATGATAAAGTAGGGGCTGAGCGAGGCGTAGCAGGAGGAGAAGAACACCCTCATATCAGCCACCACTGGCGACACCTTCGCAACCGTCAGCATGTAGATCCAGATCACGTTATCAATCCCGAAGAAGACCACGTACAGAACCACCAATGTGACAACTGTTTTGGCGGCCCTGGTTTCTGCCCCGCCACCCTGAGAGCGACGGATCCCCCTCACCTGGCGACTGTGGCGGTGGAGGAGCAGCAGAATGTAACCGCTCGAGCCCAACATCAGAGCGACGAAGGCAAAATCCCTCCCAGAGACAGCCACCCCATTGATCACGTAGGACAGGTTGTCTCTGAAGTCCACATGACAGAAGCCCAGATTGAGTGTAAAGGCAGGGGTGGTGCCATTTCGTGGAGCCATGGAGAAGAAAGGGGCTGCGATGCATATGGCCATATTGAGAAGCCACAGTCCTGCAAAGGTGGGGAGGACCAGGGAGGGAAGTGCAGGCTTCAACCTGGACAAACGGGGGCCCGCGGGGGCGATGGTCACTGCCTGAAACACACTGAGCATGCAGGTTATGCAGACTGATAAAGCCCGGCCGATCCGGTAGGCGTAGATCACCACCTTACACCCGGGATCATTCAGCAGGTCCCTCAGCCCAAACACAGTCATAGTCTGGGGGACGCAGCGGGTCAGCAGGAGCATCAGGTTGGCAAAGGCCAGATGACACAGGATCATGTCTACAGGAAGCAGCTTGGGTTCGGTGAAAATCATGTGGGCGTACGCCAGCAGCACCACGGTGTTCCCCAAGATGCCCATACCTGTTTGCAAGAGGAAGGAGACCCCTTTGATGGTCACACACAGATCCATGACACCAAGGCCTGCACCCGGCATGATTTGAAAAGCAGACAGAGAATCAAATCTGTTATGAATACACTGCATACAAGAAACACCCTCATCAAGCATGATAGAAACATAATACAGCCTGAATATAATTGTGTCATCTGTTTCTTTCAGTGAAAATAATGCTCACCTGAAGTTGCAGATTAAAAGTAGTAAAGCTTAATAGCCTGTGTAATTACAATTTATAGCCTTCGATGCCCCTTGAGATCATTTGCCAACATTGTGTTCAACCCACAGTTTGGCAAATTAAAACCACAAACTAAATCTGACTCAGATGGTCTCGGAGGGCAAACACTGCAAAGGGAATATAGTACCACTGAAAGATACACACAATGCTTCAAGTACGTCTTAAAACAATAGTCAGGTGCCCATTTGAACACTTTTTGCCTGCTGTAATCATTCATCCTGATCATACTGGCTGTGAGATCCCTTCCTGCCATTCTTATAATGGAAGTGATGGAGGACAAGCTCTCGTTCACGTGAAGTTAAATGAGGCTCAGTCTTTTTTAACCTCTTTGTGTTTCCTTGCTGTGCTGCAGCCGAGAGATAGTAACACAAAGAGGGAATTTAGTACTAAAAGTCTAGAAGATAGCCTCATTTGTCTAACTCAGACTGCGGAAGCGTCACATTCATTTCAGATAAACTTTGGAAATTATAATTTTCCACAGAACAGAGACTGTGGATTATGTCCTTCCTCTCGTCTACTGGAAACATGTTAACCAGTACTACTGCTAGTGGCGAGTATGAACAGGAGGGATGATTACAGCAAGCAAAACCGGTTTCAGCGTTTATATGAGAGTGTGAGTGTCGCTTTAATTTGGACTTGTTTTTCTTGTGAATCTATCCTATAACTTTTAATGTGACATCCTAAAAATTGTGTTATTTATTTTGAATTCCAGTGCTGCTGGAGAACATTTTCAGGTTTTGGAGACAGTTACAGAACCACAAGCACGATATCAAACTTTAAAGAAATGTGGCATGAGTCTGTAAATCACCCTCCTTTTTTAATATGAATGAAAGTGCTCCAGGCTGAACATCAACATGGTATTCCAGATTAGTTTTAGGTTTTAATGTTGGGGAATTGTTCATCATCATAAAAAGTAATTGAACTGCCTGAGGTTATTTGAATAACATATGTGAAATCTTATGTGAACTCTAAACTTGAGTCACATTCTCCTGTACTTAAATCCCACAGTTGTCAATTTCTATAGACAGAAAGACTGCATGTCAGTCTTCTGAAATAATGTAATGCTATTTCCCTGTGGAGTTAAAAAAAACAGAGTCAAACAATCCCTGCAGAGACAACAGTGTGCATTTATTGTTGATGCATAAGCAGCCTGATGATGCTTTGAATGAGCCATCAAGAGGCTTTTACATGCACAGCTGGTGCTTCACCTCGCGTTCTTTTCCTCCTTCATGTCCTGGGAGCATGTTAAAAAACACAGAGGAGCGAGACAATTAGCCGTATAACAATGCGTATTTGTACTAATTGGGGGCATGGGGACAATCAGCCATTATTCATTTATGTTCTTAACTCTCTGCACTGACATGCTACAACAGAAGTTGTTTATTCACTTTACCGCAGTATCCACATAAGCTTTGAATGGCAAATGCGTCTTACATTAAAAACGCTCCATTCTATGTGACTGTTTTCTCAGTTGCAAAATTCAGACTGGATCTGTGAGCTGAAACTGTTTGAGAAGCGTGTTTTCTCCCGGGAGTGGCCTTTAGAATAAAGCACCATCAGATGTGTTATTTCCCTGTGTGTTTTTTCACACGTTTACATGTTCAGAGAGCTAATTAAAATGGCAAGTTCAAGCATGTCCTTCTCAGGGGGACTGCATCATGTACAGTACGCTGCATTACAAGTTTAAAAATCCAGGCTTGTTTCCCCCCTGACAATGGATGTGATTTCTTTTTGTTTATGGATGATGTAAATAGTTTTCCCCATTACACTAATTCAGTCTAATTTTTACATCAACTAATTGCTTTACAATAATATCCATAGAGAGGAAGCTTTCATATATATATGTACATATTGCCCAGTGTTTTAAATCCAAATGTTTTTTTCTGTACATGCAATAATATACTGTATGTGACACATCATATTGTTTTCTTATTAAGGAATTGCTTTATGGATAAAACAGTATCAGTTGATGGTTTTGCATGTATATTAAAAGACATACTGTAGATATAATTGTTTAAAATACATTGCTGTTTAATACAACATGGTTTATGTTTAGCATCTATTAAGCATCATTATGTGATTAAATCAGGTCACCTCTCAAGTGTTTGAGTTCTTTGTTTTTATACAACTGAGGTTAGTTTCAGAGATATGTAACTTTTTTTGAACCTTTTACACCTTTAAGCATGCTGGTGAGGGCAACAGCTTTGGTTGGTGAAGAGGGAATATTCAGCGCACCCCACACTGTTCAAGATAATCTGTCCCACAGCAAAAATGTGGTTTAAGAGGCTTTTGGCTTAGCATTCTCCTGACTGATATTGATGGGCCTTAGACTCTATTTGCATTTAAGGGGAGGGGAGCAATATTGACCTCCTGTGACCTTATATTTTATTTGACTCTATATCTACAGTATACACACGTTCTGTCCTTTCTAATATCTTTCTAACATACAAGTAAAATAACTCAATCATGCATAATGCTCAGTCGAAAACACAAATTGAGCTTTAATGTAATTTCATTCCACAGTCAGAGTGCCTTTGCCTATCACATTAAATCCACAGAGATTATTCATCAGTTCAGGTCTGTCTGCAGTTTTCTCTCTGTTTTCTAATTTTTTGTTCATATCATATGTTTTCTTGTGTTACATGTACCTTAGAGTCTGTGTGTGATCTATGTTTCACCTGACTAGGACAAATTTCACTTTGAGGACAATAAAGTTAAATGTGAAGTACAGTGGTGGAGAAAGAAGTTGGACCCTTAAGTCTAAGTAGCAATATCACACTGTTAAATTACTCCACTACATGCAAGTCCTGCATTAAAAATGTTATTTAAGTGAAAGTATGTAAGTAATATTAGCAAAATGAACGCAAAAGTACTCAGTGGAGAAAAATGGCTCCTGTGAGTGTTACACTATTACTGTATATATCATATAATTAGATTATTGTTCCTAATGTCTTAGTATCCTTTCATTGTTGCAGTTAGTTAAGGTGAAGCTAATTCTAAATGCTTTGTATAATATTTGGTATAAACTATCTTATAGAATGATTATGTTTTATATGTAAAATCCTCATTTGTAAAGTAACTAGTAATTACAATGATTTGACTAGCCCCTTAATGAAAGTCCCTTAAAACACCAACTCAGCACTATCAATACCTGAAAACCTCTAAAATAATGTTCACAATAATAATGCAATGAGGTTATTTTACACGTAACTCATCTCATTTATGGTCATAGTGTAGTATTTTCTCTTTCAGGGGAGGACATGTTTCATCGTGTACTTGGGTTTAATATTCATTATCTAGTCCCTGCTGTGGGACATGTTGCAGTTAAATCATGCAGCCCACCCGCACTGATTTGCCCTTACAAGATCCTCGCAGTTTAGGTTTAATTCAATTTTTAGAACTTTTATTGCTTCGGATGAATTATACAATCATAAATTGGATGCTATGTCACGAATGAAACTGTGGGTAATCTATCATGAGTGGAACGTCCTCTGGCTTTTACTTTGTTTCAACTTTCTCCACTGGAGGACACTGTGGTGTTTGTATTTGACTAACCAACACAAGAAAGGCCTCTTTAATAGGTAGCAGCTTTTAAAATTGATTGCACAGATTAAAAATACAAAAAGTAAAGTGAAGGGTCTTAAAAGGAAATCTAAATATAGGATCAGTAATTAGAAAAAGTATTCAGTAGTCTCCACTCAGTAAAACAGTGACACTGAGAAATCGTTTTAATCTTTTTTGAGTATAAACATGACGCTAATAGATATTATCTCTTCATTAACACCATTTTCTCTGTCCACTGGTTGTCCCCTTTGCACCCTGCAAATGAATCCAAACACAGTGCACAGTGTTATCCTGTCAGTCTGAAATCCAGTGAGGGGACAGAAGCAGTCATCTGAATTGATCTCAAGTAATTGGAGGCTGAGGGAAGAGAAGTCAATCGACCATGAAAAACAGATCCAACCACCGCTACCTGTTTGCAAGTATAAGAACACAAACAACCTGACTACTTTAGGAGAGAGGGATCAGGGACAAGGTCCACTTAAGACCTCCTTAGCTTCGAGTTATTCTCAGGTAGAGGTTTACGCTTCACTTTGAAGGCTACGTATTAATCAACATTCAGAAAGACGTTACAAACAATGGCTGTTATTTTTTTAATTGGTAAGGTTGCTTTGTACTCTATCCCCGCAGGAATGCCGTCAGTGGAGTTTGTCCGTGGGATGCTCTACGTGTCCCTCACTGTTGTGGGAGTCCCGGGTAATGCTGCTGTCATCCTGGCCTTCCTCCTCTTGCTGTACCAGGAGAACCGGCTCCTGCCAGCTGATGCCATTGTCTTGCACCTGGCCTGCGCCAACCTGATGGTGGTGGGTGTTCGCTGTCTGCTGGAGACCCTAGCCTCCTTCCGCCTCGCCAGCATCTTTGGAGACGTAGGCTGTAAGGCTGTGATCTTTATCTACAGAACATCCCGTTCCCTCTCAATCTGGCTCACCTTCGTCCTGAGTGCCTACCAGTGCCTGAGCATTGCCCCTCCCGGATCACGCTGGGCCTCTGCACGCACCTTGGTAGCCCAGTATTTGGGCTTTGTGTTCCTCTTCCTCTGGCTCCTCAACACCTGCATGAGCTCATCAGCCATACTCTTCTCCTTTGGCACCCAGAATGACTCCAGCCTAATAAACCATGGCATCAATGTACAATTCTGCTATGTTAACTTTCCTTCAAAGTTGTCCAAAGAAGCAAACGGGGCAGCTCAGGTGGGGAGAGACGTGGTGCCCATGGCCCTCATGACTCTAGCCAGCCTGATCATCTTGGTCTTCCTTTACAAGCACAGCCAGCATGTGAAGGGGCTCCGCAGCAGTAGTGGCGGCGGTGGGGGGAGTAGTGGGGCCGAGCAACGAGCTGCCAAAGCTGTGGTAGCACTTGTGACCTTATATGTGGTCCTCTATGGGGTAGATAATGGGCTTTGGGTGTACACTCTCACTGTGAAGAAGACTATGAGCTCCTCGCTGATCTCTGACCTGCGTATATTCTTCTCCTCACTCTATGCAGCGCTAAGCCCAGTGGTCATCATTGCATCTAACAGGAAGGTGAAAGAAAGGCTGAGGTGTGCAGTGCAGGAGAAGCCTATTCAGGAGAAAGCAACAAGTCTTTCTACAATGTGAGGCCTGCTGCGGGGGAATTATACTGATACTCACAGAGCAGCACAGGAAGCCAAGATGATGTGGACTGAAAAGTCTGGGTCATGTGTGGTCAGTCCATATTTTCATAGATGTGGTAAATTGTGTTGTGCAATGGGAACTGAAGGAGAGACTCGTCTTTCTTCTGTAGTGGTTTGAGTGGTTGTGAATTCATAATAATTATGTTTTTTCTAATGTTTATTGAAATATTTTTTGGGGACTTTTCAGATATAAGTCATGAGGGTTTTATCACCTGTAGCTCAGGATGAGATGCTGTACATGAGGGTAAGGGGACCCTATAGACTCTCTGGCTATAATTAAGGAAGAAAACTGTCATAATGACCTTGTTACTCGGTACAGTTCTCTACGAATCTCTGCTGATCTGGCACTATGTTGCTTTGTTTGTTTATTCATTATGCTGTCTCTATCTTAATTGGATGGAAGAATTATAGCCGGGTGACTCAGTAGCTGTCAAATGACTTCCAGCTGCCCATTTAACTATAATTAAAGCTTTGAATAGAATCTGGGAAATGTCCTGTGCTAATGAGGCAGGTTAATTGTCCCACAGAGAACTGGTTAAATACCTGATGGAAAAACTATATTCTTTAGGGGAAAAAAAGAAAAGATGAAAAAGATGTTCATTACTCTAATACTGAATTACTCAATACAATCCTCACAATGTACGTCTTAGTTCTTCGGGTGCAGTTGTAAGAAGAGCAGACTGTAAGGACTCAAAGCTACGACTTGGCACACGCCCTGAAGAGTTTGCTGTGGATGTGGCAATGTGGGAATTTAGGAGTCATTATGTAATTGCCATGTCTTGGGAGAAGCAAGGACAGAAAGACAGGGTGAGGACATAACGACCTCTGTGAGTGACAGTCCAAAAGACATAAAGTGGGGCTGCCAGTGCTCTGTGATGCTGCTATAACTCTAAAGTGCAATCAGTGCAGCACTTTTCAACTGCTGTCGCAATGCAGGTGCGGAGGAGGAGAAGTCCTCTTTCTGTGCTTGTGCAGAACTGTGGCATTCAACACCAGGTTGACATCAAAGGATATACAATACAGTTGATCTTTTGTCAAAGAGCAATAATCACTTTTTATTGTTAAAGTTTCAACCAATAAAACCCTCCATAATGTGAGTAGATTTCTTTTTGAAAGCTTCTCTCCAGATGACAAATTCCAATGCGTCTTATTCTTCAAACCACTGAAATCTGATTGGCACTTTACACAGACTCCGGTGGAATGAAGGATAGAATACATGGATGGTTTCATTAGAGCAGCGAGCGTGCTGGCGCCTCCGGTGAGGAATCACTGGGAATGAAATAGTTGACACGGCCGATTCCCTTCAACGCCTTAGATGATGTCATTTCTTTCTTTTTCTTGTCCGATAAGAAGTGGCACCTACGGTTGAAGGAACAAATACATGACAACAGGTTCCATTGTGAGTATGTTCATGCTCCTTTCTATGTGTGTGTGTTGTGTGTGTGTGTGTGCTGTGGTGTGTGTGGGGTGTGCCGGCCAGGGCCCTCTCCCTGCACAAAAGATCAGGACCTGTTTCGCTGTTTTCCATCCTTCGAGGTCTTTTGAGCCCAGTGAATCAGGGCTGTTAAACCCTCT
>NW_023339740.1:23114388-23144994 GCF_004916995.1 Morone saxatilis | reverse complement strand
GATGATGTCATTCTTTCTTTTTCTGTCGATAAGAAGTGGCAGACTAGTTGAAAGGAACAAATACATGACAAACAGGTTCCATTTGTGAGTATGTTCATGTCTCTTTCTATGTGTGTGTGTGTGTAGGGTGTGCCAGGCAGGCCTCTCCCTGCACAAGACAGGACCTGTTTTCGCTGTTTTCCATCCTTCGAGAGTCTTTTGAGCCCAGTGAATGCAGGGTGCTGTTAAACATGTAGAGACCAAACCCACACAAATGTAACCCTCTATTAGTGTCTTACTCTCAAGTCACCAATTCCCTTCAGCTCTCACATTTTCCCATCCAAGTGTTAATTCTGCAGCTAAAAGAGAACTTGCAATAGCTGATAAATGTACATTGTTGTCACGTGTTCAGCCTCAAACTGCAACTCACCTGCTTGACAAGGCAAGATGTGCAAAATGCACAAGCTCTCAGGAAAAAATAACACAACAAAACACCAGTTCCTGACTTTTAACAAAGAAATAAACCTTCATATTCTTACTTTTGCTGGGGTTCATCTGTAGTTACACAAGGCATACAACACAAACCTGTACAAACCCATACATAAAAAAATCTGCCAACTTGTCCTGAATGGTCGGTTAAATGAAGTCGAAGGATAGCAGTAAATCCCGCCAGCCGATCAGCTCCTGCTGTGCCTGATGTCAGTCTGTTTACCTGCGTCAGGTACAGGCATTTTTGTCCCCCATGTCCACCAATGGCGATGCAGCAACAGGGTTTAACCTCGCCCCTTTTCTGCCTTGAAGCCAGTCCACACCCTAATCTGGCCCTTGTTACCAAACCCTCTCCCCTCTCCTCCCCCGCAGAAAACGAATTAAACAAACATTTGAATTTGAATCACCACAATCACTCTGTGCAACATGCAGAAATCTGTGTTTGTTATACTAATGTAGGGTAAAATTAACTACTAATATCAACAAAGCATGATTTAACAAAACATTAACCTCCAAAAATCAAGCATTTTAAAATTTTCATTAACCTGTTTGCATTTAAATTATCAGTTGAATTAAGTAACCTTGAAAGTTATTAATCCCATAAAAATCTTCTCTCTGATGTTTTTTTCCCCCCAGTTCTGGCTGACTATAGCAACTGGAAACTTTGGGACTTATTATTGTGCTGAAAATGTAATAAACACATCCTGCGGTACTTCCAAAACCCAAATTTTATGGAAATGACAGACGTAATAAGCCCTTTTTATGTTTGCTGATACCGTCTTTGCCTTTCCTTCAAAGGGATGTTTCTTTAGGCGTGTTGTTTAGAGGATTTATTCCCTGTTTGAGCGAAGCTACTGATGCCATAGAAAATTTTTACTTTTAAGTAAATCAACTCATTTAATTTTTAAGTACAGGACTTGATTGTAAAAAAAAAAAGCACATCGTAGAAGTGGCTTTTAATTCAGAGCAGTGCCCATTCTGGCGTTTCCTCTGGACACAAATATTTAAATCACGTGAAAGCAATGCTCTACCTCAGAACACCTGATAGGAGGTGACATGAGTTTAACATGATTATTTTTTATTTTAGTTTTTGCACTCTTAAGTTACAGAGTTGAATGTGTGTGACCCATTTCTACACATCCACCCAGTTTAACTGATTCCCTCAGACAGGGAACAAACACAGTCGTGTCTCAGCTTGCCTGGAATGCTGCAATGCACGTCAGCAAGGAGCTCTGTATTCAAGATGGTGAGAAGGAGCCTTACAGAGTTAGGGTGAAAGTTTGGCCTGTTCCGTCTTGATGAATACAACAATACTTCTTCATTCATACTGATTAACACCCATTTTGTGGAAAAGGCTGAGATGTCAGTTTAATATCCATGTAAATCTGCAGGTTCTGGGGTTTAATGGTTGGCTTTATAGTTCTGACAGCCTGATTTTACTACACAAGGAATAGTTTGACATTTTGGGAAATACGGCTTATTCTTTTCCAAGAGTTAGATAAGAAGATCGATACCACTCTCAGACCTTGTGTACTATGTCTGTCCAAAGGTGACACAATCTCTAAAGCTCACTAATTAAAACATTATATCTTGTTTGTTTGATCTGTACAAAAAACAAAGTGTGAAAATGACATGTTGTGGTTTTACAGGTAGTTAGTTTGGGCAGAGACAGGCTAGCTGTTTACCCCTGTTTCTAGTCTTTGTGCTAAGCTAAGCTAACTGGCTGCTGGCTATAGCTTCATATGACAGTGGTATTGACCTTCCCATTTAACTCTCAAAACAAAAAAGCCCTTTTCCTGTTAATGTTAAACTGTTCCTTTAAATGTAATCTACAATCAGTGTAGTTCGCACAAAGGTTAGAAGACAAAGCCTTTTTTAATTTTAGTAACAAGTCAAAATGCTTTTAAAAGAGAGCTACATTTCATGTCTGAGCAGTGAATCTTCCACTCTACCATTGGAATGCCTATATAATCTACGACATGGAGGCTGTATAGCAGATTACGCCCATTTCCAGTGTACCAGTGAGGACATGGACCACACTGAAGGAAGGTGGGGGTGGGGTTCAAGGCCCTGAGGCCCCGGCGCTGCAGCTTGCTGCAACTCCACCACTGTCAGGTAAGATATGCACTGCTGTGCTGAGACTTGAAAGATATTCAAGATGCACTGCTCCTTATCCAGCGGTGTATCACAATATAAGGAAGAGAAAAAAGAACAAGAGGAGTGGTTGGTTGCTGAGAAAAAAAGCTCTATAAACAGGCATGGAAATGTTGTCATATGAACTTCTGAGAAATAGATGAATATTAATAATCTTTCACCAGGAAGATGGGAGTCACAGTTTGAATTGACTGAACTGAAACCTACCCTGATGTGAACCAAGTATCAGTATGTGCTACGTCAGTATTCTCACAATATGTGGCTTATAATTTATTACTCAGGGGTGAATTAGTTTTTGTTTTATCTTTATTCAGGTTGTCTCACTGAGATCAAGATCTCTTTTTAAAGAGAAAGATACATTTCAAGAGAGGAATAAATGTATATCAGGGAGGAACAGGCTGCATTGACATGTCAGTTTGCAGAGATTTATCCTTTGATGAGCCAATCCAGTGTCCCTCAGGGATGCTGATTCATACTGAATGCTGTGTGAATGCATAAACCCAGTGCCCCGATTTTAATCTCTTTAAATGATTGTAGTTAAAAGGCAGCTAACACGGCAGGGCTCAAACTGGGGGGTTTGAGAGTTGAATTCAACTCCATGAACAATAGTGAAGCTGTATTGGCAACTGCCTGCTCAAGTTTGTTTCTTTATTTTCAATATAAATGCCTGAAAACTCATCCAAATGCAAAACTCAGCACGCTACTTCACTCAAAAACTCCAGTGACATTCCCAAATATCATGCAACACTCTGAAATTCTGACATCAAGCCAGGTCTCTACATGGAGCCCAAAAACAGCTCAGATACAGAATGTTTACATCTTGTATATGAATAAATAACCAGCCTTGATTTTGAATTGTACTGTAGGCTTATATAAGATTTGTGTTTTTGCATTTTATATTTGTGGACGCTATTAGCTCACAGTTGAATACTTAATGTGTTATTAGTGCACCAGATGCAGAGAGTGTCCTCTTCCATGAATGCTGCCATGTTGAACGGCCATGTATCTACAGTAGCCGAGACAAACCAAACTCTGGCTCTTGATGGGGCTTTTGCATATAGGTGAAGGTGAGTTGCAATCAGCAAATGCTTAAATACCACACACTGGTCCATACTTACTTGTATGGTAAATATGAAGACAGAGCCATCAAAGACTAGAAATGGGGAATCAGCCAGACTTGCTCTTTTCTATCCGCACAAAAACTGAAGCGTAAATGAGTGACAATCTCCGGTTTTATGTGGGGTCATGTGTGGGACTATTTCCCAGCTGGCTGCAGTTCCTTGAGTCTTGTCAACAAATTTAAATCCTTCAACATGTTGTTTTTACAGTTTGGTTTCTATACGGATTAAACAAACCAGATATAACTTGTTAGTGAGCTTTAGAGGTAATGGTAGGGGTTATCTTTGGATCAGGAGTGTAGTGGTAAATATAAATGTGGGTAAACTGTGTTGTTTCCCCTCATTGATTGATGCAATGATCTGAGAAAAGACGAGTAAGCTCTCAGCCTCATTACAAAGAGGTGGATAAACTGAGTTTACTTGGGTTTACCCCCCACTATGCTCCTACTCTGGACAGATACAGGCTAACTGTTTCAAGTCTTTATGCTAAGCTAAGCTATGCAAATTAGCTGCTGGCTGTGGCTTCATTTTTTTTTTACCATGCAGACATCAGAATAAAATTGATCCTCTCATCTAACTCTCAGCCAGAAAGCCAACAAGCATAATATTGAATGCTTCAGATTCACAAGTATTTTCATCACTCACTGATTTTAAATTGCTTATAAATCAACCAGCAGACCCAACACCCGACCTTTAATCAAAAAGTAACATGACCCTCTTCATGTTAAATTCACACTGTGGCTGTAACTAGGATCGTGCCCTTTATCTTTCCCATCTCTCCCCCCCGCCCCCCTAAATGCCACAAAGGTGGAATTTTCCACAAGTCACTTCCCTGTGTTTTCTGTGGAATGCAGACAAGATGGAGCAAGCCTGCAGAGCACGGCATCTCAGCAGTAACAGTATGTTGAGATGCTTGTGCACATCATGTCCAGCTCCCTAAATCTCCCTTCAGGGGGTTTGTTAAGCTATTACTCAAGCTCTGTCCTGTAGTGTTGGTAGTTGCCACTGTTGCTGTTGAATGTCATGAGGATCCTGCAGAGCGTTGGTTTAGAACCAGTAATCTCAGCTGTCTGCATTCTCTGATTTAGTCCAGTAACCAATTCAAACAGTCCGAATCAGTTATTTTTCCTGTAGTTTGAAGCATTTGGTTATTTCATTGCATCACTGAATATGTTTGTCCACCTAAAAACCCCTTAAAGCAGCAGGATGTTTTAACACAACTCTAAATTCAAAGCTGTTGGGACTGGAGACATTTATGACCCCTCTATTAAACAGTCATAGATTGCTATCTGTGCCTCAGAGCAACAGACCTTGTTAAGTTATACAACGTGGGCATGTGCTGACATAACAGCCACACATATTTCAATCTCGCTACGAACACTCTTGACACAGGTGAAGAAAAATGTGGAGAAAATGACGACAACATCGTTGTTGCTGTGCTTTACCGAGCACTATAATGGATCACACAGTAGTACACTGTTAATGGGATGTATATAAGATGACAAATTGCATGGAGTGGGGAGTTGTTGGCATGGGAGGATAAGGAGCGTTACAGCATACTATGAAAAATTGAGTCTTCTTGTACTTTTTCAGAATAAGTGGTGTCACTCCACCCACTTAAAGCTGAATAATAGATCAGATGGATCCTCTGTGTATCATACTGCTACTGTCAGAGTAATTACAAAAGACACGAGTGGAGCACTCACATAGCCATATCAGAGTTTACACCAGTCGAGTCTATCACTTGGAGGCTGAGATGATTTTGCTTTCCATGGTCTGCTGAGGTGTACCAGCTCACAAATTAAAGACACACTCACTGGTTTTTGTTGTAGCTGCCTCATTGTGCGCCTAAATCAGCTCACTTTGGACTCTTGTGCTGACTTTTCAAAACGTTATTTGTGAGCTGGGGGGACATTTTGGGAGTTTGTGTTGCTGTTGGGTGCTGTAGCGAACTCAGGCAGTATACCTTTAAGTATTTGGTAATGGGGGAGGAGAGAGTGCCACCTGTTGATTCTTTATGGTACTGAAATAAAGGGGCAACTTGAATAATGCCAGTGAAGTGGTAAAAGGGAAGATTCTTAAACAGGTCTGGGCAATGTGGCTGAAATCAACAGTATTCTTTTAGAAATTCAGTACAAATACATTTATCACAATATGACAAACGCATGTAGTTAAACTGATCTGTCTTCCACTGTTATGCATTATACGAGACAAAACTCAACTGCACACAAAAATCTTTAATTTTAATCAGTCTTTCATTACAACTTTTTTGTGAAAGTACCAAACAGTTCTACACCCTGTCAATCACTTTTACTCACTTTAGTTACAAAGCTTCATTCCTCAGATCTTCCGCTAAAAGGTTCGACCTGATTTTAAATGAATAAAAACAAATAAAATCATTATTTTATTTATTGTGAAGCAAAAATCTTTAAATATGTAAGATTTAGCACGGTGGGCAGAGTGACACTTTGCATATGAGTCAGTCAATTAAGAGAACTTGTTAGAGAACTTCTTAACAATATAGTACAATAGGTGTTTGCTTTTGGCCAGTGACCCTCCATAAGTTTCCAAGAAGGTCCTGGTGGCATCCACAGGTTGCTGCTTTTTTCTGGGCTATGTTTATATGCATTTACACTATATGACACCAGTGCTGACTGTCAATTTGAATGTCACCTAATGAAGATCCAAGTAATTAAAAGTCATTGATAATGTGCAGAATACTTTGTGTTTTGATCTGACACACCTGCCTATAAGAATTGTTGTGTCTAAGAACTTTGTAGTGATTTTAACAACAGATTATAGTAAACAATAACAACACAATATGACTTAATTAAATGACCCAAACAAGGAAAACCTTGGGTGTATGGCTGAATACATTTGTTTTGGGGTGAAGAAAATTGTGTTTGGGTTAGCTCCAAGTTCCCATGAAGTATAGTGCATACAACACTATAGATGGCAGCTACATTATAGACCTTAATGCCCAGAGACCCATAAACCAGAGCTGAGCTGGAGAAGTGCATGGCCACTGGTTTTCTGTAAGTCAGTTTGTGGTCGTTTTAATATTTGGATATTCACCGTGTTTGCACAATATTAACTAAAATAACTACGGTTTTAGGACTAAAGTTTGACAGGGACTGCAAGATTACTATATACAGAAACAAGTCGTTGTACTTTAGTGGTGCAAATCCCCTAACAAATTTGCAATTTGATTACCATACAGCAACAACTGGAGGTCCGGGTGTTGATTTTTGGTTGATTATGGAAATTAATTAATATTTAAATAAAGGGATTGGCCGCATGAAGCAGCTCTAGAGTTATAAAATACATGTCTTACATTTGTGTAATTTTGAAGGAAATGTTTGACGGACTGTTTTAAAGGAGTCCGACTTACAGAACTTCTCCTTAATACAGTATATCTTCAAAGTTGTTTAAGCTTTTGTAAGAATTCTTACATTTTAAATTGTTGCAATTGCATAAATCCACAGACAGGATGTTTCAGACTAATACTGGTCACGACTGGAAACCTAATTGGTCTCCTACACCAAACAAATGCTAAAATATTTCCAATCAAGCATTTTTCTCAGCCTTGTCACTGACACACTTCAGTAACAATTTATTAACAATGTTGTCAGGGCAAAAAGACGAATATATAAGAGGCTTATATTAATAAGACTGGATAACATAAGAGCTGTTCAAGCATTTTCGCTGCAAAACTGAGCCACTGATGAACATGGCAGCTAATGATCGTCTCATGTTTATGTCATTATGTGTTGCTGTGACCATATAATACCTGCATCTTAACCAGAAGTGTAAACATGTGTTAAACTATTTAAAACATGGGGCTGCACTTACACAAAGGATACAAATGGTCTTTACAGTGCAAGACATTCTTGCATCCTAACACTAAAGTCATTTTAAAATATAAGAAAATCCACACAAATAAGAGGACAGCAGAAGTGCAAATTTATGGATGCATTCATTATAATAAAGATATTTTTGGTAAGTAGGCAGCCAAGGCCACTGGTTCTCTGTAGTGTCACAGGTTTTGTAGAAGTCTCAATGCACTGAATAATGTATTGACTCATTTGTCTGGAGGAGCGCCACAGTAAGCCAGGCGATCAATGGCTCAGCAGTGCCAAATTAGCCGTTATAGAACTGCCAGGTTTTTGGTTTTTTTACAGTCACAGTCTTGTCTTTCGTAGCATTAGAAAACTATTCTGATGATAATTTCTGAATTCATGTCCTGGGAGACTTGATGGGGAAGCAGGCGCTGGTCAGCAATCGTGTCTTCATTCTGAGTTTCCAACCGCACAGCAGCAACATCTATTGTATATCTGCAAGAATACAATGCTACTAGATAAACAGTACACTATTTATCTGTCACTGCAGGATAATGAGGTCTGGGAGGCTCTGCAAGGATGGTGTTTCATCTCTAGAAAATACTACACAAATGTTCTCATTCTTCTTCTGAATCATGGTAATATAGAATGATGCTCATTTCTCCCAAGTAAAGAATACACAGTCCATCCACTGTGGTAAATCTGAGATGAAGGAAGAGACAGAAGAGGTTTCCATTGCAATGAAATGAAATATGAAGTGGATGATTTCAGTGTTTGGTCAAATAACATGAGACTACAGGCATTTTGCCATTTTGAACAAAAGATGGATAGCTGAGTTTGTTCTGTTTGTTTTTCTTCTCTTGCATTGTATATGTCGTTTTATGGCATTTTAAAAAGGTATGCAAGTTATAGGCAACATATTAATTGTATGGGTGTATTTTGTAAATGTGTATGTGTGAGTATGAGTGCATGTGTGTATAGTAGTATTGTTTTTTATTACTGCTTCCATTCATGAATGCTAATAAACTCAACTCACCTCATGCCAGCAATAGTAGCAGCTCTGTAAGGCTGTACTTCAGAACAGCAGTGCCTTGAGCTAATTGCTAACATCAGCATGCTCACGATGACTATGCTGATGTTTAATGTTTAACATGCGTACCATCCTAGTTTAGTCTATTAGCATGCTTGTGTGTGCTACTTAGCACTTAACACTGAGTAACCTGCAGCTAAGGGATTTGGTCATAAACCAGCTCTGGACGAATACAAAATTTGACCTGATAATGGCGCTAACCATTCATCCTGAGGGGGAAACAGGATTTCTGTACAAAATTTCATGGCAATCCATCAAATATTTGAGATATTTCAGTCTGGTGGACAGACTAACCAACCCTACAGTTATGCAGAGGTTTTACAAAACATAACTGTATTTCTGCCAATATCTCCCTGAAAACTTGAAACTAAAGTAAAATTTGAATTACTTGAAACACACTAGCATTGATCAAAGTTGCCTGACCTTGAAGAAAAATGCTTGTACTTGTGCAGTGTTTTTAAAGTTCAAAAGTTACAGTAAAGCAATTGTTCCAATTTTCTGACAAAACAGCCCTAATTCCTCTCTGCCAGTGATACTGATGCATGAACCTTGACTATACACAATACATACAGTACATTTTATAACCTGTGCTGAAGTCCATAAATCACTACAAGTGAGGAACAATCTTATGTCACAATTTTTTATTACTTTAATACTGCACGACTACACCAACCACCAAGATATGTTTTTGGGGTCAAATCTTAACTGGGAGCTTAGACAGGTGTCAGAGGAGAAGAGAATATAACCTATCCATCTCAATAAACCTCTATAATTGCTGCAGATAATTACACAGCAGTGATTGTTGTCTCTAATTTTCATTTAAACTGACATGTTTCTAGCAGCTGTGTAATAGCACCAAGATAAAAATACGACCTCTTTTCTATTGTACATCCCCTCCGCCACCTCACTCCCCTCAGCTTTCAGCACACAGACAAACAAAAACACACACATATCTGGTCCATTTAGGTGGATGGTGTGAGACCTTTTCACCTCAAGCTCTCTGCCGTACCTCTACACTTCTATGTTCCTTCAAGATACACTCATTAACAGTCGAGGGCATTGGACACATCACCTCATCACCTCCCCACAGGACCGAAACCCTCCACCTGACCTTGGAAAACGTCCAAGCCAGCAGCACATCGAGTCTCAGGAGGGGAGAGAGGCTCGGGTTACGGGATGAAGGTCAGCATACTGCAGGCTCACTGCATGTTGAAGAGCTTTGCTGCTTTTGAGACAGTAGGAGATTTTTTTTTTTAGGAGTTTGTCTCTCTGTCTGTCTTTGGAAAAAGGTGACCTCTGAGGATACATCCACAAACGTTTTGTATTCAAATCTCTGGGCTTTGGTTTCAGCCCAGGTTCATAATTGATGGTCCATTTATGACATATCATCAGATACGTGCTGTTATGTTTTTCCTCGAGACGCTCCCACATTTCCATCATAAAACAAGACCACAACTCACTGACACTTTCATCTGGAAATACGATCCGGCTTTCTTGAAACACAGAGTAGGCGGAGGCAGAAAAAGAAAAGTCCATTAATAAGGAAGATGTGAGTCTAATGTGGAATCGACCAGAGGGTCTTCTAATGATTACTAGCCGTTCATTGATCAAGCACTCCAAGACAGGAACAAAGAACGCTTTGAGGAGGAGGACGAATTCTCTGCTCCTGCTTCTTCCTCAGAAATCAGTAATCAAGCCTCTAAAAACTCGGATGCTGTTCTTGGTTTTAAAAAAAAAAAAACTAAATCAAGGTCTCATCAATCATGCTATGAATCTCTGGGTGATGATATCATTTTATTGTGAAACAGAATAATTTTAAATATGATAATCCACCAGCAAATATTGGACAAATAAACTCCAAGCATTTAATTGTTTATATATTGTAATTGAGCACCGCTGTGCTTAATTACAGCTTCACAGAGCTGATGGCATGACTGTAGACTCACAGTCATGTTCTCTTACTAGGAATGCACTGATACAACTCCTTCTCAGACCAAGTACTTACATGTGGGTTCTTGTAGATACCGAGCAGTACCGATAGGAGTCCTTACTCATACCATTACAGGTCTAACACTGAATCTCACAACATGTTTCTCACTTTATAAATGTAACAAATTGAAAGTTGCTTAAAATATCTCCAAACTGCTAACATTGCTTTTCCTCTTCCTATCTGCTCAACTACAGAGAGGCCACGCTGCCATAAAGTGGTACTGGAGTAGTTTTATGATTACATGAGTACATGAGCACAGTATCAGACCTGATACCCGATACCGGCATCCCAAACTTTTTCTTTACCTATCTTCACATTGTGTTAGGGTTTTCCTTTAAGCTAACTAACTAACTAACTGACTGACTGAATGACACCACCAGGAAAAACAAATTTTCACCTGGTTGCCATAACTGTACAATAAGTGTTAAAGAAAAATATATAAATGCAGGAAAAGGCAGAAGCACGACGGCGACTGATTGAGTCTCCTGGATTCTTTTCCCTACGTGTTTATCTGCCAGTGTGTCCTTATTTTTGACCTCTGGATTTGTTGTTGTTTTGCTGCTGCAGTGTTTTTTTTTTAAACAATGTTTCACAGTTTGAAAAGAAAACAAGCAGCAGGAAAATAACCTGTAAAATTGACATAATTTTGTTATTTTCCTCCCAGGAGTGAGGAGTAAGATCAAGGTAAAGACACACCTGGAAAAACACATTTTTAGTGGATGCAGACAATGGTGCATTCATACTGATATTTTGCACAGATATGGGGAGATTTTAAGGGACTTGTCAGATATCAGCATTAAATTCGCATTGATGCTGTGTAGTGTGAAGGAATTTAAATATGTGTGGACCTCCACAAACAACAAACCACACCCTGATTGCATAATACAATCGTTTTTCTGTATGAAAAGGTCAAAATCTGCTAAGAAAGCATAATGGATTGCTGAACGGCACAAAAGTGACACCTGCCAAATTTGAATGTATATTCTCTGGTTTGTCTGCAGTATGTCACATTTGCAATACATTACATTGTTCAGCGTCAGCCCTCCCTGAGAAAACAAGCTGTTCCTTGCTACAGTGCATTATGAAAGGTTGCAAATGGGCTAATTTGCAGCTTTGACAGCACCAGCCTCAGCAAAGGCGGGTAGTAATAGGTTTTGAGGTGCCGCTTCAGCGACTGCTGTGATGGGAACACTGTGGCTGAAAGTAGGCATAGGTCAGGCTTCTCTGGAAACTCTGACAAATTAAAAACAGAAAACCTTTGACATTTATCATGCTAGGAGTCTGCAAAGGTCATTGCCTGTACTTGCTGCTTTCATTTTCCCTTCCCCGTCCCCTCTGGACATGTTTTGCTGTGATTGCTTATAGCCTGCTAGAGCTGCAGCCGGGGGAATCAGAAGCAGTGATTTCAGAGAAATACTCAAACGATGACAATATTTCTCATACATGAAGCAGATGTATGAGGTAAACAGAAACGTAAACTTATGTGTCTCTGCTGCCGCTGTTGCTGCTGCTCTTCTTTTTCCTCTTATTTATTTACCACGCCAGTGATCGGCTAGTTGTTAATGGGCCTATCATGATGATTAGTTATCACCTCAGTTTCATCAGGATGCTATTTAGAACTAAACTGCTGTTGTGTAAAGAACAACCATGGGCATGTAATAACACACTAAAATTCATTTCTGATTTCCTCGTGATACATCATTCCACACCATAAACACGGAAAACTTGTAATCCTACTGGACCATGACTGTCTCATTTAAATGTTAATATAATTCCCATCATTCATAATTTAATGTGCACCCTGGCATTTTCCGTTCATCTCGTTAATGCTATCTTATGTGACAAGCTAATTTACTGCTGGAGTTGACCAAATTGCTTTAGCATTGTAATGCTAACACCATAATAAATCCTTGACATACTGTTCCTCCTCAGGTAATAAAAAAAATATAATAGAAAGTTATACACGTTCACCGTGAAATACATTTTCATTGATTTCCCCCGGCATTACACACACCGAGAGATTGTGCCTTTAAGTCGGATACGATGCAGCCGGAGAAACATTATATCTGAGGAATGTGACAGAGATTGCCCTTTTTGCCCTCTCGTTGTCAGAGGTGGCATTAGTGGGGCTGAAAGCAGTGTGAGAGATGACACAAGTCCAAGTACAGTGCTAGGAAGACGAATCAGACAGATTATAGGTCTGAGGAGAGAGAGGAAAGAGAGCAGGGCCAGGTTTAATGCTGGTAGGTGTCATTTTGTGTGACCTTTGTGGGAATTACCACTGTGCATGACCCAGAGCATGTCTGCTTGTCAGTGAGACAGTCTGGGGCCTCTGCTGCTGCTGCTTTCCCCTCACCTTTCCTCTGGAACCAACTCCTCCCGCTGCCTGACTACCTTCCAATTGACCTGATCATGGCCAATAACTCTAATAATCCCTAAGTTCTCATTAGCTCCATCACACAACTTGAACTGAAATTTGAATTCTACAGGCTCCCTCCGTGTCTGCGAGGTAGCTTAACCTTTGATAATATGTCGGCACGTCTTAGCAGAGAAAACCCGGGATTAGTCGACTCGTGGAAGCTATTGTGGGAGAAAATCAGCATCAGAGGTTGATCAACGTTTAGGTGGGGGAATATGAATGTGGATTCACCCAAGATACAGGCAGTCGAAGCTTGAAATCCTGAGATTAAGACATGTAATCCTATGTTAATTATAGAATTGCAGCATATGTTTAAGTGGTGATCACTCACTGTGACATACCTCCTATTTCAAACCAGGCATATCACATGTGCTTTAAAGGATAAGTGGTGATATTCTGTATTTTATCTTTATTTATTTATCTTTAAATGTCCATCTCTTAACATTTTCCAACTTCGAAATGATCTACGTTTTCAGTCTTTGTGCTAAGCTAAGCTAACAAGTTGGCTGTAGTTTCATATTTAATGCACAGATATGAGAGAGGTATAAAAAAGTCTCATCTTACTCTTGTCAAGGGTATTTCCAAAAAAGTAAGTATTGTGTTAAAGCAACATTATGTAACACTTCTAACATAAAATAACAGATTCACTATCATTTTGATGCTACATTGAGTTATAGGGTGAATGGTGCCTGTGTTATTCCCACTCTGTGCCCCATACCCATCTTCTTGCACTATGTAACTTATGGTTTTGGGTTACAACAAGTGTGTAGCGCTTTGTGCCTGTAAGTCACACATCACCGACAGATTTTGGTGAAACTGGATCATATTTTGTCAAGAAAAGGTTTTATGGTTTTCCCTCTGATGTTCTCCAGCTGCTCCAACTCAACTCGTTGTGATTTGCAGAGTTTCCTGTTGGACAGTAAAGTAACTGCTGTGAAATGTAGCTGCCGTTAGCCAACGCTAGGTAGCTTAGCCATACTGCTTGGGTTGGTATTTACACTGGCAGCACTAGAGATTTTGGCCGTAGGAAGAGGAAGTTTTCAGGCTTGGGACAGGTGGAAGAATGCTGTTGGAGAGCGGCGTCATGCCAGCAGTCCCTGAACCAGTTGGGCTCAGCAGTTTCTATGGGCATAGAAGGCGAAGAGACCTAAGAGGACAACAGTGGAAGCTAAGTAGAGAAAAGGAGAGTGAAGCTGCTGGAGTGGCTTTTAGTCGTTGGATAGAAATAGAGTGAAATAAAAGATGCAGACTGCAGCAGACAGACTGAGAGCTGGCCTTCCTGCTGTTGGAAGAGTACGTTTTATTAGCTGGCTTGCTATGTCTTGTGTTGTTGCACTTGTTTGATGTTGGGCTGCGTTAGAAAAGTTGTCGACTCGCTAGTTTTTGACAGTTTTCACAGTTTCTGTTTGGCAGAAATGGAATATAATATACCTAGGTATGTTTTCTTTAGTGTATAATCACCTGAATATGGGAATGGTTGTGTTTGTGTTATCTTAGAATGAACAGTTTTATCTACAGACAAAGCAGGTCCCCTTACATGGAGTTTGCCATGTTGAACCACCATTTTTCTACAGTAGCCCAGAACGGGCAAACCAAAAACTTGCTATAGAGATCATTCAATTCAGACGCCAGTGGTGTTCTGTTAGTTGCAATCTCCGACACACTGGTTCTTGAAGACAGTGACGTAAAGACAAATTCTGCAAATACCAAATCTTACACAGTGTTGCTTTAAAGATAGGTAATAAAGTGTTGCAAATTGCATTTGTTTTTTTGAAACATCTTGAACAATGACTATTTTGAAGCAATGGGGAACCAGGATGGAGTGGAGTAGTGGAGGGAGCCTTGTTTCATAATACGTCCCATTGAGCAGGGCTACGACAAAACCAGCTTGAACTGCAGCCAACGTTTTCACAGGATGCCGCTGTCACATTCAAAAATAAAATCACTTGCTCGCAAGGAACGGGGTGCAATTACTTTAAGGTCCTAATTAAAATAAATTAAGCGTAACTTGAGACAAAGAAAGAGACACAGAGGGAGACAAAGAGGGAAAAGTGTTTTAAAGTTAAATTATTTTGATTTAAATAATGCCTGTAGACTCAATCCCAAGAAAAAAAAAGATCTTTGAAGACATCCAACATAAATACATTTCTCTTTCCCTCGACATGTTTCTCCCTGAAGAGGGTTTTCATATATTCATGACAGCACTGTGTCTATATTTTCTCCTCTCTTCACATCCCTGTCTGTATTTGATGTCCTCCACAATCCTGCCTTTGGACACGGTGTGTTCTGAGAGAGAGATGAGAGGAAATGATTCATTCATCAGACAAGGCCCAGGATACAAATCCCAGCTGACCTGCTGATCAGATGGTTGATATTGCAGATCTTCCTCGGTGCAGGTCCCGAGCTACGCTTATTAGGGCTTTCAGTGAAGCATGGTGCGAGGGTCATCATCTCTCCTGTAGTGACTCTGTGTGACAGCAAACACAAGCTAGCCTCACCTTTGAAAATGTGCACATCGCACCACCTAATTCAAATGTCAAACCAGATAAGAAACTGCAGGGATGATACAATGATATGAGGGCTGGACAGACCTGTCAGAGAGGTAATTATTTTACTCCAAGAGGAAATACGGATTTTTGCCTCAGGTGTGTGTTTTCTTGTTTCTGCGGGCATTCTGTGGGTAAATGTGTCACATCAGAACTTTGCGGAGGCAGATATAGACTCATCAAAACTTTTGTGATTGCTGTGGACTGGCAATTTCAAAACGCAGTGCGGAAGAAGATGACTGAGTGCAGCTGTCCGTGGTGCTGAAATTGACATAGAAAGGCTTGTGTGTGTGTGTGTGTGTGCGTGTGTGTGTATTTGCTTTCCCTATCTATAGGTTTAACACTGACTCACATTACAAACATTAAATAGAATAATTATTTTGGGTGATTCTGAATGATAAAAGCCTGATCAACAAAGTGTCTATCAGAGGGATTTTATCTGAAGGTGCATTCATGGCAAAGTGCCCAATAAACAGATTTTTAAAAGCATACCAGAAGGCAGATGAAAAAACACTTGACATCCTGTTTTTGATGTATTTATATTACTTTTATTATAAAACCACGTTTCATTTGAGATTCATCAGCAACCAGATATAGCTTTGAGTGCAATCATACACAAGATAAGACATTTTTCTCCAAGTATTTTCTCTAGTGTTGTGTTCTCTAATACCTGCTACACCTGCAGTAGACAGGATGAGATTCATGATTTGTAGGACAGGGTTATTTGAGTGCATTTGCTCATATCATGTGATGCATTTTCTATGCTAATTAATTATTCGTCTTATCTAACTTGATGCCTTCCTGACATTAGAGCCTTTTATTGTTATTATGATTAAGCGAGTGAGGGGATAAAACTTGTTCATTAGAGCTCATTTCATCTCAAGTTTGAGTCAAAACTAAGTTAAGTGAATATGTACAGTGGTCATAGTTATTGTCAGTGGTAGAAGAAGTATTGACATTGTTGTCTTAAGTGAAGTGAGCAATACCAAAAAAATACCAAGTGTATTTTCTGCAAAAAAACCTCATTACAGACAGAACATACAGGTTATATTATTGGATTGTCATCACAAACGCATTAATATGTTGCTGACTGATGTGGTGCACCAAACGTAAAGTACAGCTGAGACTGATGGGTCATTAGTTCTGCAGGTATTCGGTCATAAATAAAAGTATTGGACTTCTGATGGCACTAGATAAAGAGTTAAAGATCACCAGTTATTCCAATTTATCCTGATGGCAACATGAATGTTTGTACTAAATGTAATGGCAATAATAGTACCCTATAGTTATCAATACATTTAACTCAAAACCAAAATTGTCAACCTCTCAATGGAAAGGTCAGTGGATTACCAAAGTCAGTTGGATACACCATCTGGGAACCATGAATGTCTGTAAAAAGATCCCCTGCAATCAGTCTGGACTGAAGTGGAGAACTGACTGACTGACATTACCAACGCTTGTGCTACACCACTAGCGTGGCTAACAACAAAACCAGCAGTTTGGAGTCCGGCTAGGCTATTGATTAAAAATGAACATTTCCCAACAGTCATTCCAGCATGTTCAATACCAGTAACCAGAATATAACCTGGTACGCACATTTTTGTAGCAATCAATAACAATGTAAGGGGAACCAAAACTAATAAAAAAAGGTCCAGGTTGAATTCTACTGAAATAAAGGTCAGCACAATAGCATCAGCAAATTATTGTTTGTGGACATGACTCAGATTCAGTCAACTCAGTTCCGCGGCATATTTGTCCCCAAGGTTTGAGAACCACTGGATTAAAATAAGGGTCTACTGTATCTGTTACATCAGACGCGTGCGAGATGGACTATAACATGCACATACACACATGCTGTTAGTCTTGTCTATATAATACAAACCAGTATTCTAGATTTACTTTGTTTCAAATGAAAAACTCACTACTTCTGTATCACTGCAACATGTAAGAACAGATCTCTACAAAAAAAGGTTATGCACTGATAAATATAGGCACAGGTGCATATTTCAGGTTATTATTACAATATAAAAATCTGCAGTAGTGCTCTGTGAAAAAAAAATACAAGGTAATTTGAAGTTTATACCTGAAACCTTTGCTCTGCTTTATTTTAGATAATAATTCTAAAGATGAAACTAACATGATTCCTCAAATCCTTTCCAAAAACCAGGGATTGATGCTGAAGCACACTCTCTTCCTCTGCCTCGCTTCCTTTTATTTGCTCAACCACTGTGCAATGATTTCCTGTGCCAAGGTAGAGGCACCGCACATTAAACTCTATTCTGAGCACAGGCTTCATCCTCCCTGTGTATTGTGAAAGAATCCAATAATAAGGCTGAAAGTGAGAGAAATCCTGCAGAGATCTAATCAGCGCCACACATTGTACTGAGCCAGTGTCCAATGTATCACAGAGCCGGGCTCATCAGCAGCCATTTTCAGAAGCCAATTTAAGAATTATCATCACTCAAGGTCTGTGTTTCATTTCTTATAGTGCAAATTAAACCAAAATCTCTTCTGACACTTGTGCTGAGGTTTCAATAGTCGACCCCCAGAACATCTGCAGAAGGGCAATTCTGAAATCTTGCTGAGCTTGGTGGTTAAATGTCGGTGATAGACGTTTTCTTCGCTTGTTCATTTTCTCTTTCGACTACACGATGGTCTCTGCCCCTTTTTGACCACACCGACTCCATCTTACACTTAAAAACCCAATTTTAGATTTCACCACATTAATTTGCAGCCCCAGGGAAGGTTTCAGTCTATTCCTGCTGAATATTTACACATGCAGTATCTTCCTCTGACAAGAAAATGCCAATTTACGTGGCACACAAAATTGCTTTCATCCAATAAGCCAGATGCAAATGAATTCCAGTAAAGAAGGTCAAGCATATTCAAGATTTTCTAAGCCCTCTTTAATAAAAAGGGTCTGATGTTGGTCTAAACATGGAAGTGCTCTTAAAAAATTACACACTGCCCTAAGTGCTGGCTTGTAACACATTCCTAATAGCCTTTAACTTTCCTGCTTGATAACAAAATATTGGGTCTCTTAAGTTCACCTTAAATTAATAAAAATTGAATGAATTCGCCTCGGATAAAAACAACCCAAAAACAGGCTTGACATTTTTCTGAAGAACTCATGCATACACAGGGCTCAAATGTGTGCAGTGGGCAGGTTACCAGAGTGATTTGGCGTAAAGAGTGCATCCTGCTCCACAGGATATGGGGAAATGCTGAGTGAGCTGATCAAGTTCTGTCCACCTGTTCGCAGAGGGAATGACCTCCAGGAACAGGTAGACATCCCAGCAGGGTAAGTTCACGCTCAAGCCAAGCGTGCCGGTAATGCACAGTCGAGTGATGAAGCCATAAACTCAGTGCTGAAAAAAAAAAGTGAACTGAACTCAAACCCAAAACTTAATCTAGACACAGAGATGTATCAGAAAGTGAGATGAAAATACTCTGAAACCTTGGAAATATTAGGTGCCATATGGTACTTTGGGTAAAACTGAATCATCCATATAATAGAGTAACTAAAAAAGTGCATTAGATTCATTAGATATCTGTGTAAGTGAATTAAAACACTCAAGTATGTTTTTTTATAGTAAGCTGTCCAAACAACTAAGTGGTTGTGTAAGAACATATAACATCTGAATTACATTTTTATTTATAATATTGTATATAAATACAAGGGCCAAAAGCACTACACTGCTACATCCTTATCATCAATGTGGGGACGCTGAGTTTTTGCAGCATTAGCCTCAGTTTTTAAACATGACATCATGTAGCCATCATACTGCTACTTCTAGTAGTACAACTAGTCAGCTGGAAACATTAAAAGTGAGCTGGAGACTGGAGTTTTCAATCGTCTCAATGAGGTTTAGTATTACCTTTAGCTTATGCTAACTACAGCTGCTAAAATCTGCTAGCGGCAGTTATCATCTGCTAATTCAATCTTCAGTTGTTGGCTGGAAATAAGAAGCATGCTTTTGTCCAACTCTGTCTGAAAGTGTTATTGTACAAATAATAGCTGATTTCCAGTTTTAAACTGCCAGCATTATTACTGTGGGCTGTATATGTGCTGTATTAAAAGGGAAAGCTTGACAGACGTAGCAACAGTAACTAAGGGGGCTTATTAGCAAAACATCAATAGCTGTAAACACCTATCACTATTGGTGATTATAGTGATCAAAGGAGGTCATCAAATAGGTTAATAACAGTTTGACTTGAGTAATATCTGTGTAAAAGTTCATTTTAGTTGCTAACAACAATTTATGCTGTCAGTTTTACAAATTCCTCACAAATTTAACTGATTGGAGGAATTTGACACTAAACCTAAACTTGTGTATATTGCTAATCATGTTTTTGTTTTATTCTTAATCTGAATTTTCTAATTAACATTTATCCTCTTGCCATCACTCACATCATCTTTGACATCAACACTGAGCTTGCTCTGAGTGAGTTTACCATGTATAAATAAAGATTTATCAATCAAACAGTATAATCCATTGTTCATCTTGAATGTAATTATATATATATCAAATATTTCTTCTTCTAATAGCTCTGGTTGTTTTTAAAAAAGAAAATGGGCAATACATCCATATTTGAAGCTAATACACTCTGAGAGGACAAAAACGCCTTTTTTGGCCTGAAAGTGATCAGAAAACATGAATAAATGTAGCTGGAGGCATTTAATTCCACATTAATGCTGTAAAAGTTTAGATTAGATTAACATCAATTCAACATAATTAGAAAAACTATTCTGGTCTTCCACATCTGCTTAGTTTTCTCAATATTAACAGTATTGATTTGTTTCGTTATAAGCGCTCGAATAAATAGGAAGCCACAAAATGTCAGCAAATGTCAACTGATGAAAATGCATGACTGATGGGCGAACTGTGTGTTTTCGTATCACATTCACACACAATTGCCTCCCACTGTCTGACTCCCCCCTCCTCCCTGCTATGGGATGCTGCATCCTGCAAAATACCTTCAGAGTCAATGAGGGTAATAAACTGATGATAAACACTGTGCTCACATAAATAGATCAGAGAACTTCATTTATACACCGAGGAAAGGGTCAATTTACTCTGAATTCAATCAGCGGGGGTGGTGGATTGTTTATGAGATCCAGAAAGGCAGAAATCTTTTGCCCTATTTCTAGTCTGTCAATAACTTGTGAATGAGGTCTCTGTCATTAGTTTCTAATTTGCAGTTTAATCTAATTTGTGAATTGAGAGAGTTGCATGTGAAAAGAGCACAAAGCTGTGAGTTCTGTTAGGACTTGACACATCCTCTTGAAATGACTCTTAAGATAAAAAAGTTTCTTTTTCATTTTACTACTTCAATGATAAAATGACTCAGTTCTTATTCACTGTACAAAAGCTCTCACATTTTCTGCTTTAAAGTCCTTGGTAGGTTTTTCAACAAAGAAAATCCACAGAAAAAAAATAAGTGGTTCACGTATCTAGAACCAATACTATACTCTTTTTATAAATAACATTCGCATTTGTTATGTGATGGATCAAAGTAGCTAATGTATAAAGTATATCCTTTATCTGGACTTCCATTAGCTTACACAAAGTGGCTGCTAGTATTCCTGGGGGTCCACACAATAAAAACATAACAATGAACACAAACTACAATTTAAATCACATTGATCAATAAAACAAGAAAAGATTTGTGCATTCAGATACAATCTTTATTGAGGTTTATTGGCTGTGTTGCGTAATGTTCATTCCTGGTGCACTGTATATACAGAATATATGTAATCATTGAATAACTAACTAAACTGGTAACTGTTTTAAAGCATTATGTCTGACTAAATTAAAGATTTTCATATATGTTTTCTGACAAGTGCTTGAAGAACCTTTTTTGTGACCAGTTTTTTCATCTTCAGGAGCCCCCTAAGGTTCCCTGGATTTGCTGCAAAAGTTAGGACATCAAGAGAAATTCAGACTTAATTAAAAAAGAACCCAAGAAATATGATAAAATAGCCTCCTTTGTTTGACTGTGCATCGATTTTCTTAGAGTTTATTACAAAAAGACCATAGAGACAATCACGGAGATACATTTAAACTATTAGTTGTTAATCAAGAACCGACTATGATGTAAAATGTTTTTGTGTATGTGTAAATGAGTTGATGCTTTTCTGTTTGCATGTTGTTGAAGTGTGAATTTAGATGAATTTGTATGAACAAAATGATTAATTGTTCATCTAAATGTATGTAAATTAACTGATACTGTATAATGAGAATGAATGGAAACATCAGTGCTTGTAATCTTGACAAAATTCGCACAGGAAATAATAAAAGGGGAAGGCTGACATGAATTGAAGTCAAAGAGTTTCACTTGAAAAATCATAACTAATTGTTCTACAATACAGATGATTATATCTTCAATATAAGTTATTACTTATCTGGTAATTTAAACTAAATGCTTTGTTACTTCTGCATCTCACATGTGTTGAGTTTCTTGTGGGTGTTAGTTTAAGTATCCAAATAAAGATTGCAATATGAAGATTTTTTTTTTTTTTTTTTTTTTTTTTTTTTTACAGTTTATGTGAACAAAACCTTTATCATCTTGGAAGCATGAGAAAAAACAGTGTTAGGCAGCCTCTGGGTGCATCTGATCACAGTTCCAGTGTGTGAACATTTGGGAGGATCTATTAGTAGAAATGGAATATAATACTCATAGGTGTGTTATCATTAGTGTATAATCACTTAAATATAGGAATCGCTGTGTTTTTGTTACCTTAGATTGAGCGGTCTTCAGTAGCCCAGAATGGACAAACCAAACAGCAGCAGAGTACACCGCCACCGCCACCGTAGTTTCTCCTACAAATTTCGCTGCCCATTCTCATTCCCTGGTCGTGAAATACAGATGCGAGTGGTGTTCAGTTAGTTGCATTCTGCAGTTTCACTGCTAGATGCCACTAAATCCTACACACTGGTCCTTTAACTGCTACTGCTACCTTCACTACATCGCTGCTCAGGCTCATCACTCATCCACTGTTTTAAGTGTGTCGTTGAAGCTTCTTTAAAAAAAATCCATTTTGCTTTGTGCGATTTACCAATTTACCAGTTACTGTTGGTACTTACTTGATTGTAAAGAAGCAGACTTTCATTTCTAGTGGGCACACATACATTAATTGCCGTCTGAAATAACAACTGTCGCAACAGATTTTTACATTTATAGCTATCTAACTAAGATAACGTTGGCTTAGATTTCATTGGCAATATGTCTAAGCTGACTTTTTTGAATCATAAACTTTTTAAAGATGTTCTAAATATAGACTTGATGGCTACCGTGCTAAATGGCTGAGGCTAAAGCTAACTGGGTCCCGGGCAAAAAAGTAATTTGCCAGCCTGACCGAATAGCAGCTTTGTGCAGCTTGCAGTAGCCATATAAGTGTTATATAGAAGTGTGTTTATGGTCTTCAGCAGATATTAGAGTCTTTCTCTGGCTGTTGGTGAGCATTGAATTTTTACTGCTGTTTTTGTTTGCATCAGGGTCTGTTTGGCAGATATCATGACAGTTTCTCTTGTTGCATCACTTAACAGCAGCTTTTGTGGCTGATACATCTGCAGTTAAGGTAACAACTATATTTATCATTTTTCAGTTACTGTTAGGTGTCTCATAGAGTATGTGAGTTCAGTTACTTAATGAAGTTAATGGCTGCTATTATTCGTCTATATTTTGAACACTGTATTTTGAATCTAAACCTTATGGACCGTTTTTTTGTTTTACTTCTCAGACACACTGTGTTCTGTCTGAGCACATGTTTTGAAAATGTATGTGGAGTCAGAAGTAAGAAATCTTTAAAAACAGGTCACAACGTTAAAGGTTATATATAAATTCATCAGGCACTAGATGTTGTACTAGAGCAACAGCATCTCAGATTAAAACATTGGGCACCATGGCCGACTCTACAGACAAAAACAGTAAGTTTAGCAGCTAATCTTAAAACACACTTCAAACTAGACAGAAACAAAATCTCTACAGAGATAGACCATTTGTTTTAACCAGAAACAACAGCCTCAATATTGCTCACCATCAGACTCTATAGACGAAAAGTGGCAATTATTCCTTAAGACGATGTTACAGTGATATGCAATTTGGTTTAAAAATTTGGTAAAAAAAAGTTAGGTGTTATTGCAATTAAAAAACTAGTTGGCAAGCAAGCAGAATAAATAGCTAAAAGTAATGGATTGTTGTAATACATCACTAAAAGTAATGGATAAACAGTTGGAATGTCCAGCTCCACCTGGTTGTAGTACAAACGCAAATTTGACCAAAGTGATCAAAACATTGACAGTTCAATTATACGAAAATATTATATTCATGATTATATCCAAATATGATAAACAGTTACATAACATTGAGTTTGAAATGAATTCAAATGAACACATTTAAAACATAGATGTTGGTGTTAAAGATGAGCTCTTGAGCGGATTGGACTATGGGGGCACGTCTTACAAAGAAGGTGGAGAACCACTGTGAGTATTTGTGACAGCAGGACGGCGTATGTGGGATGAACTAAAAATAAACCAGTGTGGCCACATCTTTGGTAATAAAGGTCACTTTGAACCTCGACCGAAGTGATGTCAAAAAAGTACCATGTACTATCGTTAATGGAAACTCAACAAAGAGTTGAGTCTAGCTGTAACATGCAGTGGAAAAAGCGGCTAAAGTGCAATGTTGTCGCTCAATGCTGTGTTAAATACAATGAAGGAATAAATAATAAATAATATCAGGCTTTGCTTATTTGATACAGACATACAAACACATTATTAAATGGCACACCAACCATTAGTCTAACCAGATTTTAGGTTTCGTTTTGGATGGAAAACATCTGAAAATGTTTCCATGGACAACAGAGGAGAGAAATTTTCGATGAAAAGTCTGAACAGGAACAACTGATGGAGATAGATAATTGTTTTCCAACACAAGACTCCTTTTGATGAATGTCTCATTATAATCTGGAGATGATGGATGTGAGTTGGATAAAACCTGGTGTGTATATGACTGTTTAGGCAAAATGAAGGATATGAGGGCCTCTCAATCCTATTCTTTGCACAGCGAGGTGTAACGGTTCAGAGTGAAAGGTTTTAATGGCTTTCAGTTGTTATTATTCTGTGTGTTATGACAGCTTGATTGGGCCTACGGTCTTCTTTCATTGCTGTTCCATTTGCATGCACCTCCCTCTGCCTCCTTCCACAGCTTTGTGTTGTTATGGTAATTTTCATGAAGTAGATTGCATCTAGCTAGCTGCTCCACTTGGGTCCTGTCTGTGGGAGAGGCCCGGAGCAACAGCATAATAATCATAATGAACACATCTCTACTGTGTGCAAGGTAACAGTTAGGGTTTCATTTAGGTTTAGAGTTCTTTTCAGAGCAGCACTCAAGCTAACAATCGGGGCATTTCAGCTGACTCTGGCTAGCTGAAGTGCCCCCCTGGTGTAACATTAAGACAAAAAAGTGTGTAAATTCAGTGTATAGTGTATTTTACTATTCTTCTTTCTGTCTTTCTATCAAAAGTTGAAAGGTTGTTTTATTTACAGCTTGACCAATACTTGATTTTTAAAGGCTGATGCTGATCAGATATTTGAAATAGATAAGGATATATCAGCCAGTATTCTTTATTTATTCTTCTGTTACATAAATATGACATATTTAAAAAATTGTGACTAACATATGTAAAGAACATTTTATTTATTTATTAATTTTTTCAGCTTTGTGTCTGTGAAAGTACATCGAGAGCAATGAAAAAGTCAAGACTCAATATCATTGCAGGCGCACACATACCAATAAAGCTCATTCTGATTCGGAACAGGATGTTTTATTGTTGAAAATTAAACTGCAATAAACCACAGCCCAGCATCCTAAAATGTGCAGTTTATATGGTGCAATTCTCTGCCTCCTGATTTTGGTCCAGTGTCAGCGTTCAGTGCCAAAACAGGACGAAGTGTGTTCTTTATGTAGTGAGGCAGAAAGTGCCGGGGGCCTATGAGACAGGAGTTTGTGTTCAGTCACAGACCTGCAATTTTGATTCGCCATTTTATTCACTGTACCCCACAACCTTTCCCAAAACTCAACCAAGTGTTTTTGTTGCCTGACCAATCATAATTTATGTGCCATAACCATGATCTCTCCCAAACCATAATCATATTAAAGCTGCCATTTACAGTTATTGTGAAAAGCGAGAATTTTAAAACGTCTGCCTTGGACATTAAAAGAAACTTTGTCACTGAAGACAATCTTTGGTTCTGTCTCTTTTGGTATAAGTAACATATTTTACTTTTTAGCTGCAGTTTTATTTCAGTGTTTTTCATCTGAGCAGCCGACTTGTGGCGCTTCCGGTGAGTTTTGTATCCGGAGTCTGGAACATATACTGTACAAGTGCTGCTCTTGATAATGACAACACTAGCAGCTTGAAAAGTAATTCACAACTGCAATTGACCTTGAATATGACAGTGGTAAGTATTTCAACCAGTGGAGTAAATATAATAATCTTCAACAATTCAGTACCACTCAGAGTCTACATCACTGCCTTGATCATCACTGCTGTGTGTCATTAACACAAGCATGAATGTATGAACATGTTTAGTTTGGTATTTGGAGAATATAAGTAAAAGTTGGAGAAGGATAGCATTTCAATCCACAGAGAGAGGTTTTCTAACAATTATAAATGAATTGTTACAAGCAAATTTACATCTTCACACATCTTTGAAAGCCTATTCAGAATGCACAAACTGTATGTCTGAAAAAGATGATTTTATTCTGAGCTTTTCTATTTTCACTTTTTCCCCTCACCTGAAGCTGCTGTTTCCCTGCAGCCCTGTGTGCATCTGCATACCTATTTCCATCACTATGAAAGTGGCATGCGCCTGCCTTGTCTATATCTTTTTATACATGTTAGTATGTCTGCAGGCTTGTGTGTTTTTTGCGTTACAGCATGTGTTTGTGTGTAACAAGGCCTCATGAACTCCAGCACCTGACGCTGGGCCAGTGAGGAGTAGCTGCCATCTGGTCAGCCCTGAGGGAGTCCGCCGGCCACCCAGAGCTGCTCAGCCCTAACAGGTAGCACGTCTGACATCTCCAACTCATCTCCAACCCACCAAACGGCAGATAATGAGGGGCAGACAGCTGGCCGTTGGACCCTGTGTGCCCCCCCACCGACACCACAGAAACTGTCAGAAGTGCCTGAGCTTTCCAGCAGTGTAAGCAGTTTCGTGGTAGTAGTGAGTTTTAAATGGGCACATTACTGCCTGTGTGTGTGTGTGTGCATGCACAGTTGTCCATCAAAGGCAGGGATACCCATGAATCATACAATACACCCTCATACTCAACAGTCACAGTCACATGTGTTTTGAGCATTTACCTGAAGTAGAAAGGACACTAAACAATAAGGCTTCCTCTGTATAACACTGTATCACATCTTTGTGTGGTTGCATCAGTCAGCCTACAGATGGCAGTATTTCAAAGGAAACTTGGAGTGCATGCTACTGTGTGCCTTTATCTGGACTGCTGAATATAAATAAAACGCATATAAATTCACTGTAAAATGTGTGAATGGTTACTTTATAAAGTCTCAAATGGGCCTGACTGTCTGCCTCTATCTGACTTGATAAGTGAGCTGCTGTAGCATTATTTCCTTTCACACTCTTCCAAGCCACATTTTGTTTTTTTTTACATTTACTACAGAGGATGTGTGGATACATGTCTCAAAATATACAACAATAAAACAAAAATACAACCGATTTTTTACACGTCATTTTACAAATACATGAAGATAGGAATCATTTGACAAATAGCCTTATTTTATACTCTGACATTATCTCCATCCTGCGCGCTGCTGATAACATAAAGCAGGCTGGGTTTTATACATTTGAATTTTACATATATAATTCTATTGCACGTTTTAAATAAATTGATAATTTCTCCATATTGAGAAAGATACAATTTTCATCTGCCTTGATGTATAAATCCACAAACACTTTGAAGAGTCCCCCCGCCGAAAATACAATAAATGTAATGCAAAGCGCTCAAGTTGTGCCAAAGGATGACGCGACGGAGGTTGGGTCTGAAAGCGCACACTGTACGTGAGGTGCAAGTGAACTGATGGGTGACTTCATGTAGCACCGGCATCCAGAGAGAGAGAGAGAGACAGAGGAGAGAGAGGGAGAGACAGACAGGGAGAGAGAGAGAGAGAGGCTGCCTGTTACAGAAAATGATCAATCCCTGAACGAGGTGGGAGGGTCACTTGATACCGGCTCCTTCTCAGCGGCTCACTGCTGCTGTCCAGATGACTTTACAGGCTGTGCGTCGCGGCAGCGCGTAGAATAATAATAATTTGGCGTCCACACACATCCGCTGACTGACTGACTGATTGACTGAGACGCGGGACGTTTTCTCTCTCTCCCCACCAAAAAAATCCCAGCGAAATAACCGGATCTGCGCTATTCATGAATGAGTCTCCTCTTATTTCAAGGTGAGTAGTCTATCCTGTACTGTTCGTTGCTGAGCAGCAGCCTGTAGTGCAGCCCGGCGGTGTCTTGAAGGGTAAACTTTGGTAGACTTTGCGCGCCTGGGACGCAGTGAAAGACGTCCAGTGACATTGTGTACTCTGATGTCAGGTAGTATATACAGTTTTGCATGAGCAAAAGATCAAGATGATTTCTCTGCTGGCCACCTGTAACAGATGTGGACTGATGCTCTGAAGACAGAGCGGCTGTAAATGCCTCAGCTTCAGTACGCAGCGCTGTGTAGGTTTGGTGCAAATCATTGCATTATCTATTTCACTCTACTTTAGACAAAGCCTGCTATAGCAGCTTGCTCATGCAGATTTTCCAGAACTCTTTACACATGTGGATTATTCTGGGCTGAGTATCAGATTAGTGGCCATCAGGAGAATACCAGAGAGGAGTATTTAGCCTGGAGATAGTCAGTCACTCCACTGCTGCCCTGCCTCCTGTAGCTCATGCAGCCTTGGCAGCCTGGGCAGAGCAGAAGCCACTGGGACGCTGATAAGGCTGGGCAGGCGCTGAGATGGAGCCTGAGCCTGAAAGAACTAAAGCACACACAGCTGTAGCAGTGCCAACCTCAACAATGCTGTTGACCAAGTGCATCCTAGCCCCCTTCTCTGTGTGTGTTTGGGTGGTGGTACAGAAGGGGTGGTGGAGGGCTGGTTGTTGGATTCATGGCTCTTTGACTCTCACCCCTCATGCAAACCAGATGAACCCCTCTTTTCTCTGTGTACTCTTTCTGGTCCGGCTTATCTGGCCGGCCAGTTGGACTAGCTTTTATTCTCCTGGCCCCTCCAGAGTGGGTAAAGCCTCTCATGGAGAGAGAAAGGGGGAGAGAGATTGGCTTCTCTCTTGGTGTGTTCATGCCAGTCATGCGCTCCGGCACTTTATCAGTTGCCTCCTAATTTTAGAATTTAAATGAATCTCCACTTTAGTTCTGTCTCGCTCTCTTTCTTTTCCAGCATTTGACAGCAATAAATGAAGCAGAGGTTTGGTTTGTGATGATTGCTGTTCATGTAAGGAGTTTTAGTAATGTAGATGAGGTTTAACCAATCAGAACTCCGATGTAGATTCACTTTAAATGGTCAGTTCATCCAAAATACAAAGAGGCATATTTTTTCCCTGTACTCCTTGTGGTTCTTGCCATGCAGATACATTTGGGCTTTGGCTGTAAGATATCTGTCTTTGATATTTGTGCTGCCACAACAATACATTGGAATACATTTAAATGACATTTGTCTTTTTAATTGTGATTATTTTTCGGTGGAACTGCTTTAAAAAAATAATTCTGCTGAAATCTGAACTGTTTATTGTCAAGTTGAACCAGGAATTAGTTTCTGGAAAGATGAGTTGCTGCTGTCAAATGTGATTTTACAGGGCACAAACAGAAATTCACTAATTGAAACAGATATTAGTTTATTGGCAAGACAATATAATAGGTTTAAAAGAGAAAACGTTTTCTTTTTTCTAATTTGGGTGAACATCACATATTCATACCATTTTACACAACATAGAGTCAGACTAGACAAAACTAGGACCAGCAGACCAACACATCCAACAAAATGAATTGTTCATTGATTTCAATTAGCTGTGTTGTGTTTTTGCCATGTTTTGTAATGGCAGTCTTCAATGTAGAGGAGTTGCAGGTGAAACTGCATTATTTTGACCTGGGAGGCAACCAGTGTAGGTGAAGTAATTTCTAACATCTGTCTCTGTCATATTCAGCCACAAGCCAAGTGTTATCTTCACCTCTACAGAGATTAATGAGCTATGATGTAGGTTTGAGAAGACAGAGAAGAGAAAGAACAACTCTACTACACCTGCGAAAAACAGCTTTTGATTTAAATGACCACCAGTTCAATCCATGACATTGATTTTGGAGTAATTTGAATATCAGGGAGCGTGATGTGGGTCAGGGGCATAGGCGACGCACAGTCGCTGCAATAGTACATCAGGCGAATTAGTGTATGTAACACAATTACACGCTGTGTGAGTGCACAGCAGCTCACTGCTACTACCCATAGCTGGAGACCCCCTACCTCCAACCCTCACCCCCTCCCCCCGCCGCTACCCCCGTTGCCCACGGAGACACTGATTAAACACGACTGTTCAGATGCTACAGCCCGAGGAAGAAGAAGAAGGAGAGCCCCCAGTGTGTGTGTATTGTGTGTGTGTGTGTTACTGTTTCCGTGTGTGCATGTACTGTATGTGTGTGTGTGTGTTTGTGCGTTTGTACACATCTGCTTGTTATGTGTGTGTGCATTTACTGTCTCTGCATGGGGTGTGTACATTAGAGAACAGGAGAGAAAGTGTGAAGAGACGCAGACAGGGACGTGAAAACGACAGTCCTCTTGTTTTAGTGTGTGATCCAGGCCTGGGAGGAGGTGGATGTACAGGTAGATAAAGATGGAAAAGACTAATAAAGACAGGACTAGAGAGTAAGAGAGAGAGCAAGAGAGCGAGAGAG
>NW_023339740.1:23078403-23114364 GCF_004916995.1 Morone saxatilis | reverse complement strand
AGAGAGAGAGAGAGAGGTGGTGACAAACAGTGGAGGAGAGAAGTGAAAGGGAGGAGAGGTGGAAGTGGAAAGCGTGCAGCTCACCTGCCAGATGGCAGCTTTGGCAGCGCTCAGCATGCAGTGATGGCGGTCTTGCAATATGGCGCATCGCCTCCAGATTGTCACACCGTTGTTGATACAAACAGTGCAATAACTTTGCTGATGTGTGTATTTTGTATGATTTTCTCTGGCACTAGTGTAAGCAGACAACATATGTTCATTAAAAAAAAAAACAGACAGTTGAGGGATGTATGCATTTTTTTTCTTGGGGAAAGTATTGACACATGACTTTTGAGTTTGAAGAGTTTGTCATCTTTCTTTTCTTAAAGGGGCACTCCAGTGATTTTACACACAAGGATCAGTTTACTCATCATGAGAAGTACTTCTCAGCTTATTTGTTTTTTCTGTGACTCCGGAGGAGTTTTCAAAAGTCTGAGAAAATAGCCCCAGTGATATCATTAGGGTTATCTTAGGTTGGGCTTTGGAGACTACAGATTTTGATTCTGTGTTACCATCTCAGGGTGCAGAGTCTAAAAGACAGGAACATTAAGATGCTGATAAGTTGCATCATGAGAAAATTTAGGACACAGTGTATATATAATATACATATATATCTCAATCTATGATTTTGACCCTTCTTTTTAAAAATCTGTCATAAGCCAGTCCCCTAACTTTATGGAGGCGTGATGTTAAACCGCTGAAGTACCCCTTGAACTAGTCCTTCAAGTCCGGATTGGATGGTGCCACTTTTAAGAACATAATTTTGTATTTCAGACATTTCATGATGAGGGAGCCTTGGAACATTCAAATTAGCTGTCAATTAAAATGTGGCAATGTAATATAGAAATAGAAATGCAAGTATTGGTCATGGAGAATGTGTTATATGACATGGAAAATGTATGGAAATTGATCTTAATGTGGTAGAGCCATGGCAAATCTGTGTCACTTCATTTAAAACCTTCTATTTCCCTCCATTTCAGCAAACGCCTCCAACTCAAATAATTTTCCATTTCTAGAAAATGAAATCTTTGTACTTTCTTCACGGCATGTCAGTAGAAGTAGGTGACATTCTCAATAAATAATAACATCCACAACTTTTGAACAATCTCCACATTCATCAGTCACTTCGCAGAAAACACACAACTTACAAGTTTCAAAGAACACAACGTTCAGTTTGGGGTATTCACCCAACTAAACGGTATCTGTGAGAATGTAAAATTTATGAAAGTTAAATGTTATAGATATGTGCTTGAACAACTGAACTGTGTCTCCCTTGTGACTTCTGCTGACAGTCTTTTGGGGCAATCCTAAATTTAAAGTTTGGCAACTAAAACCCCTGCTGAATGAGCTGCTTGCTCTTAGAAAAAAGTAAGTCATCGGTTACCTACAACATGTCCCAGAAGCTCAGAGCACCTGGACTACATCTGAGACTTGTGCAGTGTTCAGCCCTTGGCAGCCACAAACCAGGTGGGACTACACTTACTTAATAGACTTGGAGAATTCAATATTAATTTGAGGATCGAGTCCTATCAAAAAGGACAGGTTATAGCGATGGGAAATGTTCTTTGCTGTGTATTCGCTGTAAATTCTTTACTGTTTTCCCCAGATTGTGTTATGCCTTAAGGTGCTTTTGTAAAAAAAAAAGAAGCAAATTTGAAAAACCTGCGTCCCATTTGCCTTCCAGTGATTTTCTATTTGAGTGGAAGTCACCTGTGTTTGCAGTCCTGGTAGACCTCTGGTCCACAAGGGTACTGTACTTTTAACCAGGCTATTTCTATTTCTGAACATTAAGGAAATGTCTGTGCATTTGCCTGAAATCACATTCAGAGACTTTGGAGACGGGATAGAGTTTCTGAGTGGTTTAGAATTAGGGACAAGCGGGGTTCGGCCGACCATGGAGACAGACTGAGATAATCTGGGCAGATGCTTGTATTTGTACAGCTTTTGGGTGAATGGCCACCAAAGGCCTTATTTGCACTGCAGATTAAATGTTAAAAGGGTTTTGGAGCAGCAGATACTTAGAGGGAAAGTTGTCGAATAGTAGAACATGCACCATCTCTCCTCCTCTTTCCTGTTTCTCTCTCCCTTGCTCGCCGTCTAGCGCTGTCTCCTCTTGCTCACAGTGATTTGTCAGCAGTGGAGGTAGCAGCTGTTCCTTTTGCATTGTAATTTCTTTGATCGTAATTATTCGTGCCAGATACCGCCAACCTTGGCATCCTCCACCCCACAAAGCCATATGGGCAAAGAGGGAGGAAGCCGAGGAAACACACAGGCTTCTTTGGAATAATTTCTTTGATTTCTGTGTGCAGTGGTGTGGGAATTACGGACATATGTGCTTCACAACTTCACATGGATGCTCTGCTTCACTGTGTTTGATTATTTTTCTCATTCATACACTCGCCGGGGTCTGCTCTCTGGCAAATGTAACATTATTTTCCCTGTCAGGTCTCCATGATTTATGCATGCAAAAGCAATATCGCCCTACACATCTGTAACTGAATCAGTGTGAGCAGAAATATAGCTTTGTTCTGCAGAAAGAGCAATGTCAACTAAGACAGAAACTCAGAAGATGGGAGCAGACAATAAAATTACAGCTACTCAGAATATCAGGCTGGTAGTTACTGAGCCAAATAAAAATGGCTAAGAGAGAGGGGTCTTACAGAACATAAAAACAGTGGAGAGCTGTTCTCTTCTTGTCTCTGAGCTAGAAAGCAGAGCTCACATTTCACCACCCTCATTCTCTACCTCCCTCCGCTGCACTGTCCACAGATCACTCAGAGACTCAGTTGGACTCTGTTTACCCCTTGTTCCTCTTCTTCTTGCACTTAAGCGACGTTAAGGATGAGGGGTGCTGGGTAGCCGCTGCATCACGGCTCCCACACGCACACACACACACTGTGTGGTTCCAAAGAAAACGCAGCTCGCTCTGTCTTCTTCTGCGGTCCCTGAATTATAGAAGACCCTGTATTGCACTCGAGCTGCATGGGTTTTCATCACAGCGCTGGAGGTCACTTTGACTTTCCCCTCTATGCTCATCATATATGCAACACGAGGGCTTCGGCAGTTGAGAGGAGCCTGCTTGAGGTCACCATTAACCAGGGAAGACCGACAATGAGATTTATGGAAGAGGAGACTGAGCTGGGAAGAGGGAAGGGAGGAGAAAGGCATGCATGGTTAAATCTGACTGTGGCAGCAGTGCCCTTCATCTGGTCTCTGCTCTTAACAGCAATTTCAGATATAGTACTGTATCTGCATATATAATGCATATGCCCTAAGATAATGGCATGCATTGCAGAGGAGGCTGCTGACTGTGTTGTGGCGATGTGTTGGAATTGGTCCCCTATGTCACATTTGCCTCTGCCCAGGTCCCTCGCAGCATCCTGCAGTTATTAAGAGCAGCGTGTTGCGATGACATAGTGCTGTTTTACTGTTCCCTGCAGACATCTTCTGCTACTCTACCATCAAGATTAGTGGCTGGCTAGAGAGTCCTAAAGCGTGCAATATCAGCACTGACCAATAAACTAAACAACAAGCATGGAAAAAAGGCAATTATGGTTTGTTTTTGTTAATATAAAGTTATGCCACAGACATGCCAGAAGAGCTGCCAACAAAACTAAATGAATTAAAAGCAATTTACACTCGTTTTCAGAGAATACTAGCATCACAAAGAGTTACTGTCATTAATCTAAATTTTTGTTTTCCCCTGACTGAGAGAAATGTCTGGGGGAAGCACTGCTGTTTGAATCTACATTGTAGAGCATAATGATGAAAATTAACAACAGGCCAACTGTCACAAAATTTCACTGTGCGGCATCAAAGTGGAGATATCCTGTGGGTATCTGCAGTGTGAGCATCCACGCTACACATTATGCCCTCTGAGTCTGTGTTTCTGTGAAGGGGGCCTTATAAGGCGTAGCCAATCGCCCTGGGCTGCCCCTCCACAACGCAGCCACAGATGAAACACGGTGGACTGATCACAAAACATTGCTTTTCCTAATAAAACCCCACGGGTCCCTTGTGATTCAGTATGACATTCATTTATAAGTCATCGTTAATAAAGACGGCATTTTCATGTCCTAATTCCCCGACTCATCACTGTAGGTACCAGCGACAGCCCCTGGCTCTGGCTTGCTGGCTCCCTCCTCCCTCCTGTCTCTGCCACGTTTGACCTACTTCTGTCTCCACAACATTGTAAACAGATCTACTAATTGCCTTCATTTATTCATCTGGAAGTCAAGTTATGTTGCGGCTGGCGCCCTCCCAGCTCATTCATGTGTAATGTGTACAACGCTGGCCCTCCCCCCAATGACTCGTCCATGTGCATCTGCTGAAAACCCCAGACAAAAGTATCCCATCAGGCCATGTGAGTTTATACACTATAAGCGCAAACATTTTACAGTATGTATTCAGGAATGCTGCAGCCAAAACTTCTTCACAAAATCTGAAGTGATCTCCAAGAAGGAACTTCATAAACTGACTTTCAACTCAGATAAACAGCCCCGGCTTGAAAAACCTACTGACACAAAAAAACCCTGCATGCTTCTGCCCAGCCGGCTTGTAATCATGAGGACAGAAGCTGTTATGACTATTGTAGTTCAGACACTTTTCCGCCCCCATGGTCTTACACTGTTATTGCTTTTGTGCAGTCATATAAATCTAGGCCACAAAAAACAACAGCAACAAAAAAAATGTTTTTATCACCTCTGATGCGAGTGACAATGACTCCCATTATTGACTAAGTGTGAGAACAGAGATGTTTCTTCTGACCTTTAGAAAGATCATGGCATAGTCTGTTGACGGTGTTCCTGATCTCACACAAATCTATAATCCAAAACATGAACAAGATAAACTTCAACAGTACGCCGTTTGTGCTAAATGGGTCTTTGTTTCAAGTGAAAAGATCATGTTGTGTCATCTCATTGCTGGTGTTTGAAAATGTAACATCTTCAAAATGTAAATACTTACTTACATACTTATAATACTTATAAAATAATAAGAATAATACTTTTTTGACATTATTTACTGGCTTTTACCTGGGTTTTATAAAACCTATTAGGCCCTTTTCTCACAAATGAGTAATGTTCATTACAAATTAAAAATCACCAAAAAACCCAAGTTATACGTTTTTTTACATACTACTAATTTGAATTTTCACTTAAGTTACTACAACTTGTGAATTTAACATGAAAAAAATGTGTAACCATCTAACCTGTTTGTTAGTTTGTGTCAAAACACAGCTTCATTCTATCGAAGTTGAATGAGCAGTGAAAATGATGCACATGGACAGCCTAACAAAGAAATATCCCCTACGAACATTTTTGTTCATCTCTGATGGCAGATGGGTCAAACAAACAAGAAACAGAAAAAAAGCTAACCATCCCTTCTGTCCCATGAATCATCCCTAACAGGGCGATACAGACGCTATGACAGCATTTCACCCCAATAAAAGCTGAACCCAGAGGATGGATATGGTTCCACTGATCTCGATCCAGGTCAAAGGGTCGTGTTTGCAGAGCACAAGAGGGTGGCTTCTCCCTCCTCTGCGCTGTGATTGGTGCCCGCTGAGAGCTTGCGTCCCCAGAGGCCTCAGCAAACCATGTTCCTGTGTGTGAGTGTGAATGAGTCACGTCTGGGCTGGAGCGTGTCTGAGTGGCGAGGCGGAGAATTCAGCAGGGAGGACTGCGCAGGGCAAAGAGTTGTCTCTATAATCCAGGGTAAACACTGAGCAGCATGACTGCACGCCTTAGACGTGACTAAAGCCGGCAGAACAGAAATGGATGAAACGATGAGGCTGCTGCTTGCCTGCATGCTTGCCCGGCTTCGTTTGCCACCAGCACTTCCTATTTTCTCTCCTTGTTCCTCCCCCTGATTTTTTTTAATTCCTCCGAGGGTTTGACTGGAGACTCAAAACTGAATTAACCTCTGGGTGGCACTGCTGGTGTCTGTTGTTTAAGGTCATACCAGACTTAAACCTGGCTTTGCAAATATCATTTGGTCTGCTATTTACAGGTGGACCTCGAGAGCGCTTTATATTAATTATTTCTAGTTGAGAAAAGAAAAGCGCTTCTGACAATAATACAATGCAAATGACAGCAAAGGTCTTCACCTGGAAGTTTGCAGTGTGATTTGAGCGAGAGAAATTCAAAGTAATGGGATTCTGTTGGACACCACAAAGTAGAGACAGCTCTCGGTGAATTGGTAAACACAAAATCACTTGTCTGCTCCTTTTTGTGGCAGCTCAAGAACGCGCACAAAGGATTGAGTCAGATTTTTGTGATCTAACCCGCCCACTTTCAAACAGCTCTTTAATGCATTACATCCCATTTCAGCATCCGCTTTCACTCTGAAAAGCCCACATCAAAAAGCAAAAGAAAGATTTAGAGAAAGGTTTGCACTTCAGGGAGTAAAGGTTTATGCTGACCATCGGTTTAGACAATTTGGTTTACTGAAAACAAACACACAAATGCTGCAAGGAGTTTATATTTTAGTTTACCCACAGGCTGCGAAAATAAAGGACTGTCACTGCTTCCTCTGAAACATTTAAGAATGCCTGAATACTCTTTTCATCACGGACAAATGATAGAAAATTGTGGTTACATCAACACAGAAACTGGTTCAGGGACTCATCAGCTTGCAAAGCAGATGATTTGAGGGATTTTCAGAAGGAATTTGCTGGACACCATTTTGCCTAAAATAAAGAAGCTGTAAATATTAGAGCCAACATGTCCTGCCAAATCTCAGCTTTCTGAGAACTAATAAAAGAAAACAGAGTTTTTGTGTCTAGGACAGAACAGAAAAGAAGATGCTTTTGTCATCTAACATTTAAAGTAGAGAAATATAAAAATAGAGATGTGCAGAATATGACTGTGGTTGATTCATACAGGTTTGAGTAAATGTCATGTATTATAAAGAAAGAAACACAAACAAACATTGAGCTTCAGATTTAAATTCAGCAATACAGTGTGTGACAGATGTTACTCTTTGGTGGCCAATTACTGGTAGAGTAGCTCACACAGAGCCTGCCAAATTGAGCAGAGTAGGTCGAGACACTCGAGTGACTTCTCCCCTGGTGTGAGCGTAGTGGGGACAGATGGACAGGAGATTCTGGAGTGGAGCTGGAGTTGACCCAGCCAGCTCAGTGTCAGTCCATCCGCTCCATCCCTGGCTCCCACTCAACTCAGCCGGACGTCCTGTTAGTGAGCCAATGGAGAGCACCCACCCCATCATGACCCCCACATTAGGATCTGACATGGCTGTCTTCATTTAACCTTTACTTATACCAGGAAGTCTCACTGAGAAAACACCCTGTTTACGTTAGCTCCAGCCAAAAAAGACAGTTGCCTTTGAGCTTAAGCCTTCGAGCATTTGGCAGAATAGCTTTGGAGGAAATTTAGAGCCATTTTGCTGAAGGGGTTGAATGATAAAAAAAAAAAAGTATTATTAGAAGAGTGTGAAGGGGTGCTGATGTGGTACTGGCGAGGGCAGGGAGGGGGCAGGGTAGGGGAGTAGAAACAGCCCTTGGGAGCCAGATTACAGAAGCTTTTGGTGGTACACTGACAGGATTTAGAGTGATGTAGGTGTCTTAATTTATGGTCCTTCCTCCTATGCGGGCAGTTTTATTACTCCATTAATGGACTTCTATGAAGTAACGGCGCATGTGAAGCCACTATCTACGATCCTTGTTTTGCCTTCACTAACTATCTGTCTTTATTTTGAAATAAAAAAAGTGTTTTTTGTTCCAAATTAGCTTATGTTGTTGCATCTGTATGAGAAACACCTTGCATCAAACTAAAACATACATCACATTGTATAGTTGTGATTGGGGTTACATCAAACATCCTTTGTCATGTGTCTAACTCATCCATCTTCCAGTCCATCATGTATTTGAGGGACATTGTTTGTCCCCTCTGAAATATCTACATAAAATATGCTAATGAAATTAAACAGGCTCTGGCTCTGAATCTCTAATGACTCCCTGCCATCCCTGGAAAAAGCCTGATTAATTTAGGAATGTCGGCCGCAGTGGAGAGTGATTAATTCCTCCTGGATTCAACCATTTAAACGAACAAGGCGGAGGGGAGAAAGGAAAACAGGGAGCCCAAAATATGGACGCATAATTAATACATTTGGATCATTTAATTAGCCACCCAAACAGAGGGAAGGCACAGCTACAGTGTGTCACTGCTTTGTTCATGTAATAGGCCATAGTTACTTCTCTCTTACAGAGAGGCGAATATAATGAGCCCCCCTGTTGATAGGGGGAATATTGGACCATCTCTCGGGCTAGTAAATATGGGGAGACAGTTTGAACAAATGATTACTTGTTTCTTTGATGTCTCATGTGTCTGACTAAGCAGAGATAGAGGGGAAAACAAGCACATATATTTCTAGGTTTTTAGATGAAATGTCTAATGATACTCGGAAAGCAGTTTTTCACTCTTAAAACAATCAAGGATCTTTTGGGTTTAAACAAATGTCTCTCTTTTCTCTTTCAGAAATATGTGAAGATTACAAGACCGCACTTCAACTCAGCTTTTTCAGTGCAATCCTGCTCCTTGCTGACACACGATCCCGGGTGTTTTGTCTGAGCTCGGTATTTTTTGGAGCCCTGTGGGGATGGGAACGTGCTTGGATAAAGGATGGACTTACTGCGGCCTCACTAAAGGCCACTGTCCTCTTAAGGTCATGTCATGGCCCCTGGCACTGTGGCTATTGACTCTAATCTCTGTGAATCAAAAGACGACTGTTGGACAGACTCTGAACACCTTTCAATCAGAGAGGAAGGAGTGGTCGCTGAACCACCTGACTGTGCATCAGTCTACTGGGGCTCTATACATTGGAGCTGTCAACCGAATCTACAAGTTGTCAGCTAATCTCACCCTCCTGGTGTCCCATGATACAGGCCCAGAGTATGACAACAAAGCATGTTATCCTCCACTGATTGTCCAGCCCTGTTCTGAGCCTCTTGCCTCCACTGACAACGTTAATAAACTGTTGCTCATTGACTACTCTCATAACCGGCTGCTGGCCTGTGGCAGTCTCTACCAGGGAGTATGCAAGCTGATGAGGCTGGATGACTTGTTTATCCTTGTAGAGCCCACGCATAAGAAAGAACATTACCTGTCCAGTGACAACCAGACAGGGACGATGTACGGGGTTGTTGTGCCCTCGCAGGGTCAGGATGCGACTCTGTACATCGGCACAGCTGTTGGTGGCAAACAGGATTACTTCCCTACTATCTCCAGCCGCAAGCTGCCTCGCGACCCAGAATCCTCTGCCATGCTAGACTATGAGCTTCACACTGACTTTGTTTCCTCCCTCATTAAAATCCCCTCAGACACACTGGCTCTTGTCCCACACTTTGACATCTACTACATCTATGGCTTTGCTAGTGGCAGCTTCGTCTACTTCATGACTGTCCAGCCAGAGACGCCTGAGAATGGGATGCCCGCTGGCAGCTCTCCTGGCGACCTGTTTTACACCTCTCGCATCATCCGCCTCTGCAAAGGTGACAAGAAGTTCCACTCATATGTGTCACTTCCCGTGGGGTGCGTGCACAGAGGCGAGGAGTACCGTCTGCTGCAGGCAGCTTACCTGTCCAAGGCCGGCAGGGTTCTGGCAAAGTCGCTCAACATCAGCGCGCAGGAGGACGTGCTCTTTGCTGTGTTCTCCAAGGGACAGAAGCAGTGCCACGACCCTCCAGATCACTCTGCTCTCTGCGTCTTCACCATTCAAGACATTAACACACGGATCAAGGAGCGGCTGCAGTCCTGCTACCAGGGGGAGGGAAACCTGGAGCTGCACTGGCTGCTGGGAAAGGACGTGCAGTGCACCAAGGCGGTAGGTAGACTGTAGAAAGACAGTGAACCATCTGATTTTGCTTCCTATAAACACACAAACCAACTATGAAACTGACATGGTGATGACAAGCACTGATATAGATTCATTGAAAGTTGGCCCTTTGATTCTCCACAACCATGTTTGCAGCCTAATAGGTGATAGGCAGGCAGCCAGAGCTGTGCCGAAGACACCATTCAGGTATTCAGAATCCCAGCAGAAGAGCTGGAGGAGATTAATTCCACAATGCTAATCAGAGGAGTTTTGTATGGAGCTTTGATTTCATTCAGGGGTTTGGGCACTGACTCCCGCCTTCTTCCCCTCCCCTTTCTCTCCCTCTCGCTCTCCCCATCTCCTTCCTTCTTCTTGTCGCTGTCAGCAGTATTTGAACCCTCTGAGACCTGTTCTTGATCTTGAGAAAAGGGCTTTCTTGTAAATGTCCAAGTCTGTGCCTTTGTGAAAGCTATAATTCTGCATAATGAGTAGCTTTCATGGAAACAAGTTGAAAGCGAACCATGAAAACAATGATATTCATCACATCAATTGCTCTGGTGGTTCCCAACATGTACTTTGATTCTACCATGCCATCAAACAAATAAGATGTAATGTTATTCATAAAAGCAACTGAGAGAGGACAGAGACGCATAATAATGTAATAATTAACTCTCACTGTGCTGTTAACCAAAGGGCTTTATATCTAAAATGGACTATAAATGAAGTGCAATGGTTCAGATTTGTTAATATATCATTAGATACTGTGTTTCTTTGGTTATATGATTAATTTCTCAGTGAAAGATCAACAGCCAAGTGTTTCTAGAGATGCACTGATATGGTTTTTTTTAGGTGAATGCCATTATTTTCTTTCCTGTGTCATGTTTACCATGTTCGCCATCTTAGTTTACAGTGTAACCATGCTAACATTTGATAATTTGCACTACACCTGAGGCTGATCGTAATGTCATTAGTTCTGGGGTATTTGGTCATAATTGCAATTCAATCTGAGACAACATGAACATCAATACCAAATTTCATGGCAGTCCGTCCAATAGCTGAGACTTTTCACCTAAAATTACAAATGTTATTGTCTGTCCAAAATCCGTTGTATTGTCTGATGCTCCTTTCTATGGGTAACAGGTATGACATTAAAAAATAGAATTTCATACAAAGGAATTCAACTGTTAAAACAAATATTCAAATGAGAAAAAATCACACATGTACAATATTTAGGTTAAAAAGAAAAGAGTTGAACGCACACATACTAGCCAGAAAGAAAATAGCTCATTTTAGAGCATGTTGGGGTGAGATATGAAGTTCCCCTGACTGATCACATTCAGTAAAGCTCAAGCACATCGCTTGATGAAAGAAAAAGCACAGTAAGGACTAATATGCGCAAGAAGTACGGGATGTGAAATAAGAAATTAGCTGCCCTAAAAAGGTAGATTTATACACTGAATGACAGGCAATTAGCAGAGGTTTGAGGTACATGTTAGTAGATGTAACAGGACTGCTTAGCATGCTGCTCTCTTTGATGCTTAATCAAAACCTGACATCTCTTGTGCTGTGTGTTTGTATGATGTCAGATCAAGCGATCTAAAAAATCACAGAAACAGGCGCAAAATACACAGCGTTTCTGGTCTTTGCCATCAGCAATTAGTCTTCTCCGCAAAATTCGCCCGCTCCGAGGCTTGTTGATAAACACAGCAGCCCAAACCCTTTTGAAGTATTCATTTTTCACCCTGGAAATTGTGCACTTTATGCACATTACGCTTACCAGAAGTCAGTATGAGTTCTCCTCTTATATTTGCATGTGTCTACAGTGATCTCAGTCAGTTTTCTGGCTCCCACTAATGCTCTTCCCTCTCCCTCATTACCTCCACCTCCCCTCCTTATATCTGTCATCCTCACTCCTCCTTCCTTTCACTCTCTCCCCTTTTCTATCCCTCCCTTCTATAACATCTTCCCATGTTTTCCTCCCCACATCTTCTTAAAAAAAACCCCCACCTCTCTGCCTTCACACTCTTAATGCCTTCTTCTTCTTCATCCATCTTTCCATCCTGCCCTTTTTCCATGCAGCCTGTTCCCATCGATGATCACTTCTGCGGCCTGGATATAAACCAGCCCCTGGGGGGTTCGCAGCTGGTGTCGGGTCAGATGGTGTACACTGAAAGCAGGGACAGACTGACCTCTGTCACCTCCTACGTCTACAATGGACACAGTGTGGTCTTCTTGGGGACAAGGAGTTGACTGCTCAAGAAGGTAAGAGCAGTAACACTAACAGACACTATGGAGCAAGACAGGCTTAATCTGCCTTTGTTTTCACACTGAACTCAAATACTCAGGGATTGGCTGTTTACAATGAATGACTAATTATCAAGAGATGCGACCAGATCCTTGACTCAAAACACAACAAAGATTTCATGAGGGTGCTGTTGGTGACTCATAGGTATTATTATCTTCTTGTTTCAGTTTTTGAATAGCAATGCAAAATGTAGCCTGTTCCCAGACCTCAGAATTACTGCCCACATGTCAGGTCTCAGCAGCGATGAAAATAGGTCTCAAATCAAACAACACAATGTCAGGTTCAAAATCAAAAAACAAGATCATGCAAAATGATGAGATTTTTGTGTATCCAAGGCAAGGTTATAAAAGTTAAGTTAAGTTTAAAACTTTTTGCAATATTTGCTGGAATATTCACTATATTCTGACAGAAGTACATGAGACAGATAATCTGCTCTAGCGCTCCTAATGACATTTGCAATAATTCACTGGCCCTGGATGAAAACAAGAGCCAAGAGATATATAAAGACACTTTGAAGATAGTTAAAGATAGTTGATTGTTGCGTCTCACTCCCAGGGTCTCAAAGCGTCTGTATTTTATGCCCTGGGAATGAGACTCAACAATTAACTATCTTTCTTGGCTCTGACTCGTTGTTTTTGTTCAGGCCCTGTGGATTCTTGCGAATGCCATTAGGAGCGATAGAATGAGCCAGAGGAACCTAAGTTTTTCATAGATGATCTGTCTGATGTACTATTTTCAGAATATAGTAAAAGTTTCAGCAAATATGACAAAAATTTTTTTTTATAAAAATGACCTATTGCAGCTTTAAAAAGTCTCCCCAAGAGCCACAGATGACAACTGTTGGTTTCAAAGCTTAACATTTCACAGGCTCTCTTTACCAATGAGGGATTAACTGATCTTCACGTGTAAAATCATTTGTCAGTTATTCATGAGAAATACACCGCTGACATACATCACCCATAGCTGCTTTTGTATCTTACCGCCATGGCACATTTATGCATTTATGATCTGTAATCCATTAACACAAATTAATGCAATAATCTGATCAATTAATCACCTAATTAGCATAACTGGTTATGTTTAATATGTCATGGTGATTATGGTGGGACATTATGCTGCTGAACAAAGGTGCGGTATTCATGCAGCACTTCATCTTGTGCTTCAGCCTTTGGACCGGTGCTCTTAGACGAGCACAAATTGATGTAAATTTCCAACCATGACTACTTGATGCCTGTTCCTTCAACTCCTTTGTATGAGTTGTATTAGTAACAGGACATTAAGCTGCTCTAGTGCCTCTTGTTTAACACGGTCCAGGTGGATTTTGGTTTGAATAGCTTTTAGCATTGCAAAGTACTTAAAGGACCACTTCACTGATTTTGAACATTATCTCTGTACTTGACATGAATTTTTACATATTTATGTACCATTAGACTTGTAAGTGTTGTCTGTGTCTTGTAGGTTCGAAGCACTATTCTAAACCCTTTACCTGATGAGAATAATTTACCTCTCCAACAAGTCTAATGTGTGTTTTCCTTGTTTAAAAGGCTAGCATTAGTTTTTGTATTCTTTGAAAGCCTAATTATTTTCAAATTCTATTTTGAGAGTTTCTTTTTCCTGGTTTTAATATATGCTTCTATATGACCTACATTAACAAACAAGACCATCAGAGAGAAAATTAACTATTTCTAGGTATTCTTATTGCCTGCCACCAGGATTCCGTCGGTTTCCCCTCAAAATCAATGAAATGGGGCAGTGGAAACACTACCACTTTTGTCTGCAAGGGCCGCCAGAATATACACAAAATAAAAGTACCTTATACCTGCTTTAAGTTTTCCTTTATTTAAATGATATTCTACGTTTTTCTTCATCAAGTCCAATGAAAAGATTAAAACCAACAATGAATTTATATAATTAATACTGCCTATGTAGCCAAAGCCTGATATAGCTTTTCCTCTGTGCCACAGACCTCCATTGTTGTCCAAAAACTATTAAAAACACATCACTGACCCACACTGGCCGCTGGCTGACATGTTCCTTCATTACGCTGAACACACACTGCAGTTTGTTATGAGTCAGCCCTCATACACTCTTCTGCTGCTGTATATACTAGTTTGCTAAACCTAGCTGTTTTTTAGGAAATCACGTATAGCTTTAGCCTTTTTTTGAAAATGAAAGTATATACTCCTGTTGTAAAGATTTAAGTGAGTAGGAACAATAGAGTCGGAGTGCCACAGACAGGCTGGGAAAATCCAAAATCATTAAGAGATTGACTAAGCATTGTTAGTTTTGGTCTTTGTGTTGGACTTGAGAAGAAAAATATAGAAAAAATCCAGCCTTATCCATTAAAACACATCTAGTATAGAGATGTTTTTTTCAGCTGCTCGGTCGTGTTTGCATCATCAAGTGTAGGGATTGAGGATAAATAAAGAGTACTGACAAGTGTAAAGGCCTGGGTATGATTGAAAGGAACTAGTTCAAATGACGTGTTGTCTGACCACTTCTGAAGACAGAGAGTTTACAGCTGTTCTGAATGGCCCGGTCGAAGGCAGACAAAAACCTGCTGTCATAGAAAAGGACGAGAAACGATAAAATAGAAATAATGGCGCACACTTTTAGACAGACTCACTTTAACAACATTCACAGTGTTGAACTCATGTTTGTACATTCAAAAACGAATGAAGTAGTTCAGTGAAGGATAAAAAAAAGAGAGCTTGAGAGAGAAGTTTACATCCTGACTACAAGGCTGTAACCAACGATAACTGATTAATCTGCTGATTGTTTCTCAATTAATTGATTGGTTTTGGCTATAAAATGACATAAAATAGTGAACAAATCCACCATGCATGTTTGGTCAGTCCAAAACCCAAAGATGTAATTCACTTTATTACATTATATATGCCAAGGAAAAACCTCAATTCCTCACATCTAAGAAGCTAAAATCAGAGTTTGTTATTTTTTGCTTGGAAAAATGAAATATAGAAAAATAGTTTTGAATTAAACTTCTGTTGATCAACTAACCAAATAATGGAGACATTTTTCCACATCTGCTAAATTTGTCAGACGTTTGGTTTTACAGAAACTGTCAGAAACATAGTTCCTCAATTCTGACATCAGAAAGGTGTGAGGGGAGACGCTGTTTCGACAACCTGACAATGACTTTGTTTAAAGCATACTGACTGCATAATGGTTTTTGGCATGCCTAACTATGATATATGGAGGTACATTTGAAACCAACTGAACAACTTTAACATGATATGGTAGGCAAGCAAAGCAAGCACACACGAAAAAAAACTATAGGAATGTATGTGATTCTTTTTGTCTTATTACTGTAGGATCCCTTACACCAGGCTCACAGACATTAGATGACCTCTTTCCGAGAGGTTCATAAAGTTGATTTAGCTCATTGTCCATCATGTTTCACTGCAAATTCATACTGTAATAATATATTATAATCAAGTTGCTATAAGGCTCATTCTTTGATCGAACTGGATTGACTTGGTAGCCCCGCGGGCCCTGCTTACCGCACAGTCGTGCTGCATGCAACTGACTGAGGAAATGTGTGAGAGGACTGTTGTGACATTAGCCCGGGGGCCTCAGTCTTATGAGGAGCAATCTGTCTGACAGACAACACACACACATACACGCATGCACACACAGTCCAGATTGGGAGCACAGATAGCATCACTGCAGCTCTTTCATTGGATGAGCCACTGGGGAAAAATACAAGATAGCCTCACAAAAAGAGAAAAAGAGAAGCTGAGATAGACAGTGTGAGACAAAGACAGAAGATGGGCAAAGGGAAGAAAGAGTAACAATAGAGACAGAGGTAAAAAGACAGAGAAATGGGACAGATTTAGGAATAAAAAGAATGTAGACTAGGAAAAACAGAAAAGGTACATTTTGCATACTTTCAGGAAGTGAGCAGCAAGTTTGGGTGATGTGAGAAATCTGTCATTACTGCTTTAAGTGCTGAGTGTCTAAAAGGCCAGAGTTTGTCATTACACTGACAGAGTGTGCAGCCATGATTCAGACTCCCAGGAGTCTCCCAGGAGCATGGGTCATCTCTCAAATCCTATTCCATCACCCCCAAATGGACAGGCTGAGTGGAAATGGGGCATGACAATAAATGCCATCAGCGGATCACTCCGGCAGCAGGGCCATTGCAAAGGTCAAGCCTGCCACAGGAAGGCTGTAACCGGGGTGAAAGGTCACAGGGATAACCAACAGTCACACCATCCAGGCTCCATGCAGCATATGGATGTGTCTGTCAGTGTCTCACGATTAGCCCACTCGTATTCCAGATATAACAGGACATTTCTATCATCATCTGCCACAGTTCTGTTGCCTTAGGTGGTTGATTTTAGTAGAGTAATATGACCCTGTGAGTTACTCTAGGCTGAATACAAAAGGGTCTTTTACACTTTGAATGACGTACCCTAATGAGGTGAATCCAGGTAAAAGCCATTATCTCTTACTGATTCTTATTTAAATCTATTCCAGTCTCAAGGCAGGAGGCGTAGATAGATGCAACTTTAAGTGGCGCTGATGACACAGTTTCCACTTGTTACAAAAATGCTAGTGGGACCCAGAGAGTGCAAGATGAGGATTTCAGTCACAGTCACAGTCACAGGTTTTAACCATTTATTGCAACTATAATGCGCATTTAAGTTTGGCAGTGTGGCTCTTAAAAAAAAAATTAATCCGCCATTTTACAGCCACTTCTTTCACAATGTTAGTCTATAAGTCTTTTTGGGCCGCTGTGCATCACATGAGTTGTAATTACACGGTTTGGCCACTATGTCAAACTGGCTTTAAAGCCCGGCACACTTCCTGGGGGCTTAATGCAGATAAAATGTGTCCTTTCATATATGGTGGGACAGTGTTTGCAGCATGTGACTACAAAACAATTTCCATTTGTATGATCAATGATCAGTATTCTCAGTATTATTAATCACTCGCTTCCTTTCCACTTTTTGTAAGAAACAGCAGATTGTTTGTCTCTATTCTTTTGTAGCCTCGAAAGTAAGTCAGCAGCAAACACACTGTGGAATGACATTATACCTATGCTTACCCTGTGACAGCCTCAAACACATAACAGGTGTTGAGGGGAATTGATTTTCTGAGGAAATGTTTCTGCAAAGCACAGTAATGCACAGAAGGACTACAATGGCATACAGAGTGGAACCAGATGCCTCCCTGTCATAGGGAGTGTATTAAGATGTGGACTGTGCAACTAAATATCAAGACGTTTCTAGTTTTTACTAATATTTAGTGTGTATCCCATTTCAGAGGGAAAAAAATGATGTCATCGCTGCCACAGAGGAACTGCAGTAATATTTTACAAAACGATTAAACCCTTTAATGTGTGCCAGAAGATTTCACATTTAGGCAGACAATACCCATCACATGCTGGGGAGCATGGTCTAGTGGAGAAACTATCCTTTAACTGAAGCATCACAAATTCGATCCCTGCGGCTGCATCAACACTTCTCTTGAGAAAGCCACTGGTGCCTTTACTCTTCAGTCATTGTTAGAGAATTAGCTCAGTGGTGATAAATATAATTTGAAGGATGCAGACATTGTTGAAGAAAATAAAAACAGACCAGCACATTACCTCAGAGCTGCAGCTACTCAGCAGCAGTATTTCCCTAGAAATGGTTGAAAATGTTAAGCTTCTTGCAAATAAAGCCTTAGTCAAATACTCTCATGTGCAAATAGTGGATTCATTATGGCTTATTGAGAGTTGACCGGGTGGGGAAATTCTCCTGTGCATGGCTAAATTACTTGGACTTTTCAAAGTCACGGTTTCTAATGGGGGCCAGGAAGAGGAGATTTAGTGATAGAGATCATTAGAATGGAGTTTCAGAAGAGGGGAGGGGTACTGGCAGAATAGGTGTATTTGACACTAAATTGAAAGGATTTTCATAACAGCAAGAAGGGAGCAGGACCTGAGGGTAGGAGTCTTCAGAGCAGAACACCATTAGATGTCTCTGTGTAGCTGAAATAGTAAGGGGTATTAAGAGAGGCGACTTTGTGATAAAACAGAAAGATGTCCATCTCACTGCTTTTCCTGACTACAGTTTTATTTAGCAGCTCTATCTCTCTCTCCAACTCTCTTTGTCCTCTCTTCCCTCTGTTTCTTTCCTTTCTCCTGCTCCGTCACACAAATGGAAACACACAAGAGGACTGTGACTGCATTGCGGTCAGGAAAATGAAGACCATACGGGTGCCATGAATTGTTCCACTGTCCCCCTCCCACTGCTTTTGTTGGTGGGCCATGGGAACCTGGCAAACAATGGGAATGATTGGAGGGACGGGGGGCGTACGGAGGAGGACAGGAAACAGAGAACAGGAAACCATGTCCTCAAGGAGAGAGAAAAGAAGTGAACATGCAGAGACTGAGAGGAGACTGTGGTCAAGTTGTAGAAATTGTGGTATGGAGACTTGGAAGCTCGCCATGCAGCTGAAGGTTAGGGCAAACTAAAAAATTGGCTGCTGCAACTGGAAGGCTTTTAACAATAACCCTCAAAAACACACATGCACAAACACGCCATGACCTCCCTTCCAACCCAGTTGGTAATCGCATTTAGGTATGGGCACTTGCCAACATGCAGCGTATCTAGTGGCTGTGATCGATACACCTCTCTTTGTGACTGCAGTTAATGTGATGGCTGAATGATTAGTCCTGTCCTGTAATACACATCTCCGCCTCAGTGACCCCTCCTCCCCTGAACACTTTTCATTTTCATGAGCTGCTGTAGCTCAGCTCTATCCTGAGCTTCGTCTCATTAGCATTCACAGGGCTGTGATGGATATATGGGCTAATCAATGCTCACTCTACTCGGCTGTCATCCTCAATCGGACCATATGCACAGCCACTCAACCTTAAAGGTGGCCAGTTGTCTGGACCTTATGTTGCTGCATGCCCTGTGTCACAATATTGAGTCAAGCCTGTGCCAAAATCTGTCTTGCTTACAGTCTGTGTACATCCACTTTAGGTCTAGTGTTGCGTGTATATTCATTATGTGCCCCCTTTTAAGTGTAATATAATATTTATGTGTGGTTTGTAACTTTACTTTTGGTGGTTTTATATGAAAAACAATACATTACTGTAAATCAGATGTTTGCATGCATGAGGACTCATCGATTTCCAGGAAAATGTCATGTAAAGACTGAAGAAGACAAGTTTGTTATAGAATAAATGAATCACCCTCCTCATTTTTGGTTCGAGGCAGACAGGCCGGTCTTCAGGGACAGATGAAACCTTGTCAGGGTGACAGATTGGAAATGATTGGTTGAACAGAGTGTTCCATGCCTCCTGGGTCATCATCCATATGTTTAGGTTAGCTGGGTGAATTCGGAGGGCAAAGACCGGCTGGCCACATATGGACACAGTTTTTTAAGATTGGACGGCCATTGCCACATAAACATAGCAATCATCTGCTTTACAAGGTTTCCCAATCTGCAGCGGAAGAGAAGGGGTTCAGGGACATTTACATGTATACTTCCTCTCAGCATGAATAAAATCATTGCCTGAAATGAATCTCACAATCAACCCCATATGTAAATACTCACGGGAGAGACATTTGGGTGAGTGTATTGCTCATGCAAGGTCTGGCAGCTTTACAACGGAGCCAACCCGACTCCAGCCAAGTGACATCTTAGAAGTCAGGATTTTTTTGTTTTCTTTGGCTCTCACAGGATGAGAGTGCAGCCGAGCATTTAAGATGCAAACCCAGCCACGAGAAAGGGAGGCTGTTTTCGTTAAGAGCACATGGGCTCAGGTTGCATATCTGTTTGTGGAAGCCATACTAAGCTGAGTTGTTTATATCCATCGCAGGTTCTCCAAGGGAATTTCAGCAGCAGAAAGGATATTGCTGTTATTGGCTTAAATATTATTCATGGGTTAAAAATATATCCTCGTCAGCTGTGAGACGCTGGAAAGAGAGGACAAAATGAGATGCTCACTGAGGTTGTATGGACATGTGGTATTAATGGCAAATCAGTTTAGTTGTTCTGTTACATGACATGGACCACACATGGAAGGGGAATCTGCTTGAATTTTAAAAGGTGTACCAAGGTTTTTGGAAAATATAGTAGTCCCTGATACTGAACTTAAAGCAATGCCCTAACTACTTAAATAAGACCCTATTTACATTGAATCACTTTATGCTCTTCGGGAGGATCAGATAGATTTTCATATATATACCATAGCTAAATGCAAATGTAACAGAGAAGCATTCGAGGTGGACTGAAATCCAATTGCCACCTCCTACCTAGATGTTGAAGTGACACTATGTAAGCTCTCTGTGGAAATACCTACTCACAGGGTCAACAGCAGCTGAAGTGACTCTGAAATGAGAACGCAATTAGTCATCATTCTCCCTGTCTCATTAAAGAGTCAGTTCAACACATACAATCATGCAGAAGGTGCACTGAGCTTTTGTAATGTGTGTCTGATCCAGGATGAATCATGTGGGTGAGGGAGCAGTGTCAGGGACTGTCAAGACAATAAAATTTTTGTCTTGCTGTATTTCAGCCATGTGTTTTTATTTATAGATAGTTGTTAGATAGCTTATTATTGTTGTAACTAAACTGCTACAGAAGTACAGAAGTTATTCCCAAACAGCTGGAAAATGTATTTTAATTGGCACAAAATGACAAAACATTAAATAAAGACAGAAACAAAAATAAATTGATAGTATATATTATAAATATAAATATTATGAATAATGGTGGTAGTACTGATACTACAAAGTACTTAAACCTGTCTGGATTTTCTCCATACATGTGAAAATGGGGCTAAATGGACTATATGGATTCTTGCATACTGGATGTGTGTTCCTGATATGCCATTATCCATGATAGGATATTGATCAAACCAGTGATCATGCACACAATATACAACTACAAATTCAATGAGAGCAATCAACAAGAGTGAGTGCGCTGTGTGTGTGTTTGTATGCAAGTGTATTTCTTTGTTGTAATGCCTGTGTGTGTAGGTGAGCATGCATGCGTGTGTGCAACTTTGTGTGTCATTTCCTACAAGCAGGCTCATTATAAAACCAATTAAACCCGCCTTACTCTCATTATGGAGCTGTGGGGCTTAAGGAGAGATTGAGGACCTGTTGTACTCCCAGAGGGCCTCTGCCTGGTCAGCTCTGTTTTAGATGATAAAACCACTTTTAAATGCGCTGAAATCAAACACTGCGGATCGGTCATGATGGGTCAGTATTTGTCAGAGCTCATCCCTGCACCCCTGGCCCTCAGTCAGCCTCATCATACCCAACTAAAAAACACACATGGTTCATTATCTGCCCTTCTCCAGATGATTGTTTGGGGTTTTTTTTTTTAAAACATGGTTTCACCACAGAAACGCTTACGTGCTCTGGTTTCTATCTGAGCTATTTCTGAAATGAGGAGTGTGGGAAAAAAATAATGTAAACTGGCTCCATTACGGCGTGGGATTGTGGTACAGGAGAGGAGGGATAGGATAAGGAGGAGGAGGAGGTACAGTAGGAGCAAGAGAAGACAGGGCAAGAGAAAGAAACCAGACAATGAGCGAGAGAGAAAGAAGCTTAACTCTGAGATAAATCTGTCCATGAAATAACTATTTAAAGGATCGGATTGGGTGCAGTGTTGAGGTAATGACCTGTGAGAGACAAACTGTGTCCTCTTAGGATCTCGAATCAACAGACAATCCCATGTCACTATTCTGCCTGTATTATTCTTTTGTGTTTTTGCATGTAGAAGACCCTCCCTGTACCCCCCAGTATGTACCCTCCCACCAACATAATCTCACACATACACACACGTTTGCACATATTTCCCCCCTCTCTTCTCCATTCTTGGCTGGTGGAGTTGACGGTTGGAGAGGCACAGCTGCCTGGAAGGTGGAGGCGTGATTGATTGATGAAGTTTTGGTGCCCAGGGGATCCAATCATGTAATCAGTTTGTATTGATTGACTGTCCCCATTGAGAGACTGCTGAGGCTCTGCCACCATGTGCAAGCTAGACCTGGCACGCATTCAAAATCTTCTGCAGTCAAATTTGATTTGGGTGGTGAGGTTGCCTAAGTCCACGCGTCAGGATGCATGCGGGGAAGACTGGCATAATTGCACTGCAGACGTTCCGCAACACTTCCACAATTCTTTGCTCCAATTCCTCATTATCTTGTATTTATTTCAATTATTATGATTGAGAAATTAATTCAGCTTTACTGTAATTGCATCACATGGTTGATGATCCCAGTCTCCCTGGAATTTAAATAGGGCTTCAACCTGGGTTTCCATAGCTAATGAGCACTTTTTTTTTCTAGCCATCGTGCTTTATTCAGACTTTTTGCTATCGTTTCACATTTCAGAGTTATTTTTCAGGTGTCAAGTTATCATTACCGCATGATGCAATTCACATCATTCTCACAACAACATTGAAAATAAAGGTATTTTTGTGAAATAAAAAATTGAAGGAGCTCTGCCTAGTTTCTTGTGCTGCATTGGGCAATGGTTATGCAATTTAAACCGCCATGATTATTATGTGGTGAGTATGAAAAGTTAAAACACTTTCATTATGTAGTGAGCACTACTAAAGAGTAGTTTAGCTTACTCACCACATCTTTACAAACAGTTTCCTCACAGGGCTGTGTTTCGACAGCTCCAACATCAGTAAGCCACTTATTACAAAGATAGCTCTGCTTATTTGTTTGCTTCACTGCAAGAGCACATCTTGTTTGTAGGCAGAGGTGGGAGAATCAAAAACCCTTCACCGGTGGGCATCTGTTCTCCATGCTTGCATTTAATGAGCCCCAAAAGACTGCTGCCTGAAAGTCATTCCAAAGTCAAATTAAGACTGAGCTCACTGAACGCGTTTTAAAATTCAACTGCGTCATATGTAACCTCAGGGGTGGAATTAGGTCGGAGTCGCACCGGCCAATTGGACTTGTGAAAGAGTAGCAGCAGATCCATGTTTTCTTTCTCCTCTGTCTTCTTCTAAGTCTCACTTCTAAGTCTCACAGATGTAGCTTTCCTTGGTGGCATGAATGAATAATGACGAGATTACCAGCGCTACTGCTCACTATTACCACAAGTATTACCACAAGAGGGTGTTGCTGGAATAAATAATAGGCCTGCTTATCTCCATTGCAAACTCACAGTTTTTTTGTGTAAGCTTGTTGTTACCAAGCCCCCCAGGAGTAGACGTTGAAGCCAATTTGACATAGTGGTCAAACCATGTGATGAGGCATCTGGGTAATTTCTTTACAGCAGGAAGTGCTTTTTTGGGTTTGTGTACCACTGAGAAACTTTCATAGGAAAGAACAGAGTCCCACCTCCAATTCTGTATCCAGATCTCCTTATTACATCCATGGTGGTTACCTGTCAAAGCTAATTCTAATGCAGAGACGATAATAAAAGCTAATACATATTAGGAATGCAATTGTCGTATGAAAAACAAATTGAAACTTGTCTTCCCTCCCCTTCCTTGTCTGCTGTCTCCCCAAGTGTTAGAGAAGAAGTCAACATCAGTTTCATCTCTTTGCAAACCAGCTGACGTGTTTAGCCAAATGTTAGCTTAGGACAAAGAATGGAAGCAGGAAGGAACAGTTTAATTTAGCCTAGCCTTCATCAAAGATGTTTCCAACAGCTCCAAGACTCTCTTATTTAAACATCAAGTGTGTTTAATATGAGGAAATAAAACATGACACATTGTGGTTTAAGAGTTAGCCTTTGGAGCATTGCTAACATTGGAGCTATATGAAGATAAACAACAGCTGTGCACAGTGACTCCTTGGATGCTATCATAGCTCTAAACAAAACCTAGCCTGCTAGCTAACAAGATGCAACATGTAAACATGAGAAACGTTGGAAATCTTGGAAGGTGTGCTCTTTTGATGGAGGCCAGCAGTTCCCCCTGCCCTGCTTTAAAACTAAACATGTCCTTGGCCTTTCTACGGGATGAAAAAATTATAATCTTTTATCTAGTCTGGCAGGACTAGAACATTTCCCAAAAGTTTAAATTTAATGGAGGGGTATTATGTTTCTTTTCCTGCTAACATGCTAATGCTTAATATCAACGATAAGTGTTTTGTGTCATTTCTCATTAGTAGCTTCTCTGTTAATGAGCTAATGTTCTAATTGATTGCTATACTGGAGGAGAGTGTATTTAGAACTGATTAGTCATTATCAGATACAGGAGCACATTTTGTACAGTTGGTGATTCTGTAGAAATGGTTTGACTGATGTGAATGGACTTTTCATGGTCTTTGCTTCACAATGCACCGAAATTACCAGAAATGTTTGTCAGTGCTCCAATCCCCACAAAGTGAAGAAACCCACCCTACAAGTTTTATAACCATCTGAAGCAAATTGTCATCAAATTGAAAACATGCTGTTTTGCTCATGTCTTATAAAGCTGAAATTTAAAAAATATCTTCTTATAATGCCAGTGTTTTAGAGGGAAAATGGGAGCTTGCATACAGAGGCATAGGAAGCATGTACAACAGATGTTACACTACAAATTTAGTGCAACCATTTAGTCACTTTGTCCTGAAGCGAGGCATTCACTGTTTTCTTTCTCTCCGTATTTGTCTGTGTCTCTGCAGATCAGAGTGGACGGTCCTCTGGAGGGAGGAGTGCTGTACGAGACAGTGACCGTGATGAAGGATAGCAGCCCCATCCTCCGGGACATGGCCTTCTCCCTGGACAGGAACTCTCTCTATGTCATGTCTGACAATCAGGTGAGGAAACGCCCTCATTTTGCTGCTGCTGTCAGGAGAAACGCCAAGTGGCAGCGTGATATAGTGAGTAGCGAGGCCGTCCTTCAGCTGGAAGCCCGCAGGTTCAAGCCCCAGTGACAGTGAGCATTCGCCATGCTGACACGTCCTTGAGTGAGATACTGTATGTGCAGCATGAAATTTGTAGTCAAAAGTTTTACCTGACATGGAAGTCTATATTTCAAACATTTTTGCCATTGGGTCAATGAAAATTGTCCAAACAAACATAAAATATAGTATTTTCATGTGTATTTACGTACAAAACTGACAAGTATTCCTGTTTGTTGAGGATTTAATTGGATCCAGTTTATCAGGATATTGAAAAAAGGAATATTTTTTTCTGCACAGATACCAGCATTGCAGTTATTACTGTGTACACTTGGGGAATAAGCAGTAAAACAGTTTCAAACCAAAAAACATTCATTTATGTTGAATGATAAATTAATGTCATTTATTTGGAATCCTAACAGATGATTATGACTTATCCCCAAAATCCAGTGTGGCAATTCCCAAACATTCACAAGCTGTATGTCTACAGTAGGGTTTGTTAAATATGCAGGCTCTGTGTAAGGGGATGGACCACTGTTCTAATTACTTATCCATGCGAATCGACTTACAGTGCATGCATCTTTTGTATGGGACACACACACACACACATCCCATAGAAAACCATTAGCGCCTTTTTTGTGTGTCTGTATCCCCCATCGTCTGCTCCTCACTTGGCCCGGCATCACAGAGGCGAGCAGTTGTTGTTGTTGTTGGACGATATTCTCTGCACTCATTGGAGATAAGAGTGAACAGTGGTAATCACTTTCAACTCCCATCAAGTGATTATTTTGGCGCGGCTGCATGGCACTGTGAAATGGGATTAGGTGTCAGTGCGGCCAGAAAAAAAAAGCCCCTATCACTGCTCTCAGTTGTCTTCTGACTACTGGAATGTATTGAGCCAGAGTCACAGGACAGAGAGGCAAAGGGCACTGGGACAATTGAAGTTGTGTCAGTTATTTCAGAGTGGCTCCAAAAACTCTTTTCTGGGAGCTTAAAAAACAGTTTTGAAACCTATAAAAGCATCAAGTTTAAGAAAACAAGAGATGTCATCTGAAAAGCAAGGGAGAATAGAGACAGTACTGTGTTGGAACCGTCTTTTTAAACAAATCAAGGCAGCTCTTCCTCCTCTGTGATAGACTGGAAGAGACAGGACATCACTTATTGATGAGCTCTGGTCGTTCAAGGAGAGACACATGCTTCCTTCAAGGAGAGCAGCTACTGTTTTCAGTCCGCCTCCAGTGACACATAATAACCGAACAAAAACCAAACCCAGCTTGGCCAGGCGTTTTCTCTCAATATTAGAACAGCTTTGGCTTTGTAGCCCTCAGGAGCTCGGCGCAGAGTAAAGCCTCTTCCTCTTTCTGTCTCCCTCTCCATCTTTGCTCAGCTTTCCCTTCAGACTTTGCCGCAGCTCGAGTAAGGAATCCCCCAGGGACAGGGCTTCACTCACAGATTTCCCACATTTCCAGTAGATCCCAGAGATGAGAGATTTTCTGATTCCTGGGAGCCAAACAATACAGGAATGATGTGGAATGAGGAGAGAGGCACAGACAGATTTGGCTGAGATCAGCCGACCCTTGTGGAATAACAATGAGCCTCTGTGTCTCCTGCCGAGTGAAACACGCAGGGTTAGCATGATGATGAAGATTCAGGAGAGAAAAGAGGGAATCAGTGTGTGTGTCTGCGTGGATATATGTGTTTGAGTGTGTGTATCTGAGTCCGCACCAAAACATCATTTGGGGACCATTATTGATATGAAAAAAAAAGCAGCTAATCTTTTTTCTCACTGTGTGCCTTTAGTTTGATCATTTCTAAGAATAGAAATTCTTGGTATCCAAACACACAATAACCTCACTGAATGTCACTCGTCTGTCTGCTAAAATGATGGCTAAGGCTTTAAACCTTAGAGAAGGGGGAGGGAAACTGCTGCAGGGTTTTTCCAGGGCAATCTCTCAAAGTGCCACTCTGTAAAATGTAAAAACATTGCTTGAAATCCCTCTTTCTTCCCTCTCTCACCTGTATACGACCATACTGTACAGCAGTGTTTTTTAAACCGATGTACCTCCACCACTCTATCAGATCCTGACCTGATTAATTAATTTATTATTTGTATATAAAAGAGAATATTGTTACAATAATTATTTTTCGTTCTTTTTTAAAAGTAAGTTACCACTGGCACACAATAAACAGTACAACCATTTATCTGCTTTTTCATCTATTTCAACTCTGCTTGCTTGCAACCTAGTTTTGTTGAACCCTCACTACCAGCAGATGATGTTCAGGTGATATTTGACCCAGTATTGTGACAGTTAGTATGCTAAAGATGACACCAGCATGTAATCCTATTTGTTTTTGATTAATAATAATAAATCATTTGAAATTAGCTGAGCTACACTAAGATATTTCCATATACCCCACGGCATCTCCACAAGTACCTTGTGGGGAACACGTACCTCTGGTTGGCAATCAGTGCTGTTCAGAATGCGGCTTTGAGAAACTGAAATGTAACACGACACAAGTGTGGCTGTATGAGTTAAGCTACTGCATGATAATACAGTCAGTGATTTAAGAATTAATTCATAAAATGTCACATATCAATATTTTTAATGGCGTGTGCAGTATGTCAAAGCATGAAGTCCACATGATGAGGAATTTAAATTAAACAGCAATCTGCGTTATATGTGATCTAGTCTGTTGAAATGTTCATGCTCAGTCAGCCAAGACATTTCTTCGTATTTGTTTTCTTTGATTCATGAGTTTCAATTTCAAATAAGGATTTTTGTTTTTGAATTTTAGGAAAACTACTCATTTATTCATATATATTCCAATTATTTCCTTTTTTCAATTTTGTTTTCATTTCTGTCCTAAAAGCACAAAACCCTGGATATGACCTGCTAACCATAGATGGTCACGTGATGGCTTTGGATTTTCCAGAGCCAGACTGAGGATATAGAATGACAGTGGAGGTCTAAAAGCCTGTATGCTCATCTGACAGCATTCATAAAGTTTCAGTAAATCCGGATCAAAGCGTTAAAGTAATAGTGAGATGATAAGTTTGAGCATTAGTGTGAGGGCATACCAGATGTTTTGAAAAGATCAAGACTTTGTAATTCCCAAAGCTGGAAAAGTGGACGTGATCATCCAGCATTGCCATGATACAATGCTGAAAAACATTCAAAAGCAGCCAGCATGAAACTTCGCCTCTCAGGACGGTGGAGGGTTTTCTTTGGTTTTCTGTGTTTGCTTTAAATGATCAGTTTCTCCTGAAGAAATTATCCCAGAGAAGACAAAACAAACAAAAAGCTTGATGAGAAATACAACATACTGTGTCTGATCATGAATAATTTATGAGGCATCGACAGTACATTGAACATAAACTGAGGCTGAAGGCTTAATTCAGTCATCCACAATTATAGAAAGATGATAGGGATGCACATAGTATATGCACTGGACTGTGAAATGAACCCCATTTACAATATGAACTATTAACCAAAAATGGTATCCTTTAATTTAGGTTTAACCGAAAAAGTCAAATCAAATCTGATATTGAATGCCAGAGATGAATTGAATCAACCCTCATTTTTAAGGCGATAGTTTGTCTTAGTGTTTTATTAGGTAAATCTACAAAGTACCTAGTGATTACGACACATATATAACTGCAACGTCACCCGCGTTTGGCCAGGACCTCTCTCACGTGTTTCACTTCTCTCTCTCTCCCACGTTTCTTCCTGTACTTAAACAGGCGAAACGCCAAAACACAATCTTAAAACAACATCTTCTACAAAAGGAGTGATAAGATTAACTAATTTGCATCAGTACACCGGTATAAAAGTTCAAGATGAAATTGCACAGATTAAAAAAAGTGTACACTGGATACAATTTGGGATGAAATCGGAATGCATCAGTTCTAACATCTTTGCATTGGTAAAATGTAATAATAGAGGCTCTAATTGCCTTAATTATCAAGAAATGTGACTAGTAATTTGTGACCAACAGTTTTATATTTAGACTGAGTCCTTTTAACTGTTTCTCAAGCTGCTTAAGAAGAACCAACAAAATAAAATCTATCAATACCATACTGATTTACATAGCATCAGATTCTTATGCATCTCGCTGAATTGCACGCGATGAAAATCAAAATCAAATTGTGTCAACTCACACTGCATCGCTATAGAGGGGAATCATATATTATTGAGATGCACATCCCTACTCTACAATGTAATTGATATACTGATTCTAATTCACATGCTGCACTGCAGCGCTTTTTTAGACCATATAAACATTAAACCTAAGGAGACGTGTTTTGATCTTATTTGGATTCAACACAGTGCATCCCTGCTCAGGTCAGTTCCACTAAACAAATCAACGCTGATGTGCGGCGAGAGCTTCACATTTGATTCTTAGTCGGGCAACAGAAAACAGAAGATCCATAGTTCTCCCCTTGTAAAGGTCACGCAGCCTAACGGCCTCAGACCAACTTTGTTAGTTTACTAGACAGGCTCCCGTTCACAACAATTCATGGATTATTCCAACTGCGTCAGATATGAACTTAGAACCCTCGGCCCCTCCTGCACTACAAAATCATTTTGCTAATGGAATGCACCGAATGGGTTCTGAACTGCTAGAAAAAAAAGAGAGAAAGTTATTTCATAGGGAGCAGCAGATAATCCATTTTGCCAACACAGACCTGAGAGAGCACCCACTTATGCTATCAAGAGCACCGGAGACACTCTAATCCATAATCCACTCTTCATTTGTGATTGCTTACATCAGGAAATTGCTTGCATCATACGTCCAGACCTCGAATAATAACAAAGTATAAAATAACCGGGCTCAGGCTGCAGCTCCAACCTGGTTTTGTATGCAGGGGTGGTGCTGGCTGTGCGACAGCAGCGACTCTCACAGCAACTAATGGAGAGCTTATGCTTTGCCAGACATTCACGCATGGAAGTGGCAGCAGTAGTAGAGTGTGTGGTTGTCTGTGTGTGCTCCTGTGTGTGCAAAATAGCAGCATAAACCTATACTGTGTGCTCAGAGATTAATTACTACTGCAGGACTCCACAAAGTGTGATGATTTAGTAGTCCAAGAACATAGTTTATATTCAAATGTCATAAAGAAAAGTTAAATAAGAATATTGCTGCAAAAAATGCTTCTCACATAGTTGTGTTGTCATTTCATGTGCTTTCTGACATCTGAGGGGAAAAAAAGCTAAAATGTGGGCAGAACCACAATGCTGCATGTTGCAAATTTGTGTCAGCAGCAAGAAGTAGAATACAAATGGGTTGTTTTCCTCTGGGATATTCTACAGTATGAGCTGTGATGAATTCCATATATTGCAAATCAGACAACATGAAGAAATGGGCTTGGGTCTCTCCTCATCAAAACAGCTTATAATGTCATCATAATGTCTTTATTGACCTTATTTCCACATGGCAGCCATTTTTTAAACTTTAATCAGAAGAATTACATTTATATAGTGTTAAAAATTTTAAGTCTCCTGCACAATAGTATAATTTAACCATTGGCAAGTCAGACAAAAAGAGTTTTATTTCATCTAGTTCCCCTTGGATTATAGGTGTAATTTTTGGATAAAATGATATAAATCACACAGAGTAGTACCCCCAGGGGGTTTTCTGAATTACATGTATATTTTAAACTGCATTTATTGATTTTTTTAAGCTGGTAGACTGTGTGTGGAATGTAACTACAATTCTGTTTTTCTACACAATAATGTGTGTGGGGTTTATAGAGTCTGATGATGCATACTAGAAATGCTTTGCTCACTCTTTCATGCAAGCATGTTTAGAAACTTTTACAAGAGGCCATGAATATGCTTCTAGTGACTATCAAAGTTCCAGTGGAATCTCTGTGTTTCCACCACAGCTGACTTCCGGCAGCTGTATTCTTGCTACAATTACCGGTGGTCAGTCTGTCACTCTGGTTGGTGTTACCTGTCGCGTTACACACTCCGTAGCCACAAGGCCACAGTTAGTTAAATCACTACTGCACAACTAACTGCCATGTTAAATTCAGGTAGCTGTAAAAACCCTAATACATAAAATGCTAACCTGGATTCAGATCCATTATTCAGTCATTTATTATGCATGTATGAGAATTTATGAAATGCCACATGTTTGCATATTTCTTTAAGACTGTATGGAGTGTCCTGGTGGTTTAGGACACTTACCATAAAGTTGCATTGAGACCTTTGTTGCATGTCATACACCCTCTCTCTCTTCCTGTGTTTCCTATACCCCCACAATTACCTTAAAAATAAAGATTGTATGATATGGATGATATGTCACTTTCCCACCCTGAGTGTGTCTAAACTCAAGAAGGCTGCCACTGGAATCATGTCTATAAGTTTACAGACAAAAGTCAGTGTGATATTCAAAGAGAGAGCAGCACAGTTTTATTCACTTTTTTGAAACCCTGTCTATTTTTAATCATTTACCTGTGTATTCCTCTGGTTTAGGTGGCCCAGGTCCCTGTGGAGGCCTGTGAGCAGTACGGTACATGTGCTGAGTGTCTGAGCTCTGGTGACCCCCACTGTGGCTGGTGTGTCCTTTATAACATGTGAGTCTGTTTTCCTTTATTTTCTCCCATGCTCACATACACGCATCACATTTGAGGGATTAAAACCACAACATTACTGTTTACCAAACAGCTCGTAGAAAGCTATAAATAAGGCTAAGCATGTGGTCATATGATTTGTGCAGTTTAATATAGCAGACTTCATGTGCTTCCTGGAGTTCACCATTATCAACAGCTGCTGGGACAAACAGAAAAGCAGGAAGTGGTTGTAGGACAGTGTGATCCCTCTTAAATAGCACTCTTTAGGACAGCAGAAACTGCATGCCCACCAGATTTGATTGTTTGTCAGGCGGGAGGACGACTGGTGTTAATGGAGGAGGGACGGATTAGCTTGTGAGTCGCAGCGGGTGTATAAACTGCACCTCTACATACCCGGGGAACATTTTGGACCTGACGGGGCAAGCTTATCTCTTCCATCTTAATTATCTGACCCCCAGGTTAGCTTGCATAATACCTCGATATGGAGCAAAGGGGATTCTGGAGATTAAAACCCTGTGTTTTCTGAACCAGCTGCTGCTGTGTTTGAGGCTGACCTCAGCTGGGGATTTACCCCTGCCTCATCATATGACGTCTGCATTTCAGCTAGCAATATCTTGATGATGATCAGCATTATTTAAATTGCAGCTCTCAGTGTTATCAAATGGCCAGCGAAGTGAGAGGAAAAAAATAATGTTTTGTTTTAATCTAAATTACCTCATTAAACAGTTGTTCCTCCTTCTTTCCTGAGTGCTGACTTTGTCTGCAAGTCCCATTACACTGTTTATTTAAATTAATGCCTTACACTTATCAGCAAATAGATAGGCTGCTGTTCCCTCAAGTAACCCAAAGTGAATCATGATCCCTCACATTGCAGAATGAGGCCACTTTATTTTTCTCTCTATTAAATCCAGATTGGGGTATTTTTCTAGCCTTTGAATGACTCTCACAGAGTGTCATGCAGACCTCTTTTAGGATCTCACTTTCCCACCCCTGGCACAGTGCACCAAAGCACCTATCTGACAGTGTGTGTGTGGGGGGCGTAGCTGAACATGTACAAAGCCTGAAGGAAAAGGGAACAAATGGCTCCATCAGACAAAACACAGTGAATAAAAGAGATGAGAGATGAAAGGCATCCTCTTTTTTTCAGAGGCACTTCAGCTGATGAGCGGTCAGAGGGTGACTGTCTATACTCCCGTGGCTCTGGTCTGCCTCAAGGAGCCGAGCCAGCAACAGCTGTCACCGCGTTTCCATTCCGCCTTTATATTGTGTTGTAATTACAGCACAGGCCTCAGTGCTCTTTGAGCTCTCTCAGGAGGTGCCACCCCCTCAACAGCATCTGAGAGTGTATTAAGTACTATCTTCCCTCGCTCTGCGCATTACACATTTAAAAGAAAGAAGAGATGACGGTGTACAGCCAAAATATTCTCTGAGTTTGCTATTACAATTTAACTCTGCAGCTGAGAAGCTCTTGTTCTTTTTAAATCAGTGTTTATGTTTAAATACAGTCTGTTACTATCAGAGCCTGCAGAGACCTAACTCCTATAATGCCTCTTTCAGAGAAATCAGTATCAATACAATCACATTAAAAAGTATTTCAACAACAAATCCCTATTTCTAAAACTGGACAAATGGCTAAAAGTTAAAGAAAAATCCTTTCAATTCCTCGACTTTAAATGTACTTTTACTTTGCATTTCTGTCTCACAAAATTATTCTAAGGTCACACTATGATACCAGAACTTTCACTTCTTACTTTTAATTGCCTGTTGGGATCTAGGAGTTGAAGCTTTTTTTTACTGTTGCACTCGACAGTATAATTTGCACTGCAGAAAAGTAGAAATGTAAAGGGAATTATCTGACCAAGCATTTTGCAGGACCATGTGAAGAAATAGAAAAGCATTAAACAGCTTTACAAATAGTTCTAAATTGATATCTGAGATACATCCATATTTCATAATATGATTCAGGGACATTTATAGATGTCTACAGATGTCACCTCAACTTTAATTCAAACATGACATTCACTATTCCCTTTTTGTTGTTCATGTACAAATGTAACAAGACTGTCTACAGCCGTGCTAGCAGCTTTGAGAGGCTCAGGCACAGCTGTGCTTTGTGCTGCTGATATACTCACAATGATAACTACTAAAATGTTGATGTTTGGGGTTAGCAGGTATCATGTTTACCATAAGTTAATTATCTCAGTTTAGCGTTAGCATGCTAACACTTGCTAATTTGCACAAAGTACAACTGAGGCTGATGTGAATGTCAAAAATATGGGGTTTTTTTTGGACAAACTGAAGTTTAAATTTGATGGCGCTAGATAAAAACCATTTTGAGATTGTATCAGATTTTATGGCATCATCATCTACCATCCATCCATCCATCAGCTGTTTTGACATTTCTGAAAACTACAAATGTTAATCTCATTGTAGCACCAAAAGGAAAGGCCCAGGATCACCAGTCAGTCAGTAGACTTCATCCTCTGGGCATGGTGCCTGTAAAAAATGTCTGCACAGAATTTCATGGCAAGATATCTGTTAAGCGACTAACAAACAAACAATATTGTCGCCGAGAGGCTAAGCAGGGGAAAAACTTTACCTGCCGGACGCGCTGGTTGTTCAATAAAAACATCTCTTGATTGCTGATTTATGCATATTCATTGCTGCTAAAACACAAACAGTGAATGTCCCCACAGTCCATAAAAACCTTTAGTCAGTGAATCTTCGAGATCATGTGGTCAGCAAAAGTACGACCTCCCCTCTCACCCTCTCAAGTTCATTCATTCACCAGGTGAACAGCTGATTTTACTACCTGGCTGATGCACCACCATGGCAACAAACCCTAAAACAATACTAGCACTAGCACTAGCTGGCGCCTACAATATTATTTACATATTTTTATGATGTATAAGAGATAGGAAGGTTACATTTGTTAAATAATACTGTGTTGATTTATGTCAGTCTAATCTTTATTTCAGAGGTTTCGTGGTGGTCTGTGGCTCTAGTAGAACCTTATATCCACAACAAAATGGTCCTACTGAGCCACACTCCACACAGTGACCTAAAATGCTAAAATGGCTGATTCAAAGACTGATGGCATTAACCCAATTGATGATTCCACTACTGAAGGCCAGGCTCCTTCTACCGAGTATATGGATGGATCCCAAGGTAGATGGATCCTCGAGGCAGACGACCACCCACCTAGAGCCAAAGGGTCTGTCCTAGGTTTCTGCCTCTAAAAGGCAGTTTTTCCTTGCCCCCGTCGCCAAGTGCTTGCGCATGGTGGTACTGTTGGGTCTCTGTACTCTACTTCTGTTATGTATTGGCGCTATACAAATAAAATTGCATTAAATTGAATTGAAAGACTCAACGCAGCCCATTATATATGAGCCCAACCCACAGTTGTCTCAAACATCCCCTAGGTCATCTATACCTGCTCACCAAACAGAGCCTTGCCTACCACCTAAACCATTATTGTCTACAGCTAATAAAGAGTACCAAATAATTTTGCCATCATCTTCTGAAGTACTAGCTAAACCCCTCAAAGCCAATTATCCCTGACCTAGGGCCTAGGCCTAAAAGAGATAGGTGCCCCATTCATATGTCGCAGCAGGAAGCACAATCCCATGGCTCACGTAGTTCTCATAGCAAAAGGACTCCTTGCACCAAGTCAGCCTTTAGCCTCCCTACAATCTCTCACCGTAGTAGGCATTCCCAGAGCAGCCACGTTTCTAATTTGAGTGATCTCCAAGCCAGCATCCTTGAGGAAAAGCAATGGAGAGATGAGCTGGAGGAGCTTCAACGACAGAGAGAGGAGGAGAAGTAGCTTGATAAATAATGTAAATTAATTGAAGAAGAGACCAGAGTTGTTCAATATAGACAAGCAGATGCACTGAAGGAGAAAGAAAGAATTGTCAAACAGGTTGACATGACGCGATGCATTCGCATTAATGAAAAGGAGCTTGAGTCAGCACAGCTTTCATGAAAATGTAGCCACCTCTTCCTTTTACGACCTGCCTCCCACCAAAATATTTACTTCTGCTCCCCCAAATTTGATGTATGCTGACTCTAAAATTAATTCGGCTTCATCCCCCCTGCTTCCTCAACCTCGCATTCCCAGAGAACTATCAAGGGCCTCCCAAATCCTTCCCCTGCCCCATACAATACAACAAAGCATAGCCCTGTTCAGCCTCACTCTTTACCCTCTGTAGTTAATGCCAAAGCTGCACTGTTATCCATCCCCCATGCATCTTCACAGGCTATACCCTCATTAATTTCTATGCATCATATACCTGCACCTCCAGTCACTGTCCAAGCCCCTAGTTAAACGGCATCCATTCTTGGTCCCGGACAGCCCACTTTCACTAGTAGTCAAACTAGAAATGTTCCAGCAGT
>NW_023339740.1:23070525-23078303 GCF_004916995.1 Morone saxatilis | reverse complement strand
ACCTTTGATTCGTTCAATAGACGGAAGAGCACAACTTAATTTAGGGCAATGATGTACTGATGCTCACAACTCCACTTAAGATCGGGCTGTTAGATAACCTCTGAGTTCAATTTATCTGTCAGGTTTCATTTAAATCAACATGATGCATTTGCCATGGCCTGTTTCCTTCGACTTTGCTTAAACTGGCAGTTTGTGGGCTCATTGTTTACAGCTTTAAATACAAATAACAACAGATTTTCTGTCAGTCATTCTAAAACAAAACATTAATGATTATATTTTATACACAAATATTTTGCAAAGCATATATGCTCTTTCTATGCAATACTTTATACATATTCACACCTGGCAGCTGTCTAGTAAACCTTCATTGTTCATAGCGGAGTGTGCTTTGCTGTAGGCCAGCAGTCCCCAAGGACCCCTAAATAGATAAGCATTAGACTCGCATTAGACTCACACACCCCTTTTTTGACTTGACTTTGTCCTGAGGGGCCCTGCCAGAGAACTGTGTTTGTCGTAAGATATGAGACATAAGACATTTTAAATTTTTAGCCTTGGCCTGGTGCCTTGGGGGTAGATAAAGTAATGTAAATCAAAGAGGACTTCATTTAAATGCTCATCTGTCCTACCCTGCCAATATAAGCTTCCAGACTGGGCAGGGAAGCTGCTTTGATTTTGAGCCATTATGCTAATGTCAACTGTATTTACCATAACAGTAAACTATGACAAGAGTGTTTCTATCTGAATAACAACTACAAACACTGCTACAAAGGTGGATCTTATGATCTTATAAGGGCGAATGCCAATTAGCAGCATTTGTCAGCATTAAACAAAGTCTGCAAATCAGCAAGTTTCACAGCAACAGAAGACAGTTAACAAAGCTCCAGAAAGGCCGAATCACACAGTGCTGAATTAGTTAAAGACCTTCATCATCATCATTTTTTTTTACTTTTTTGTCCACTTTCTGAACGGTATAGTCATAGCTGAGAGTGGGAAAGTAATATTTCCTTTCTTTTTTGAAGTGTTACTGAGATTTGAACTGACAGCCATACATGTACACTTCACTAACATTTAACCGTGCCCTGGATTATACTGAACTACGAGCACACAAAAGCTGGATTCAGGGATACACAATACAAGTGCACTCCAGGAGGGAACATTTGATTGATGATGTATTCACAGCCAAACCTGGGAAATTAGCCCACAGTGGACACACATGCCACCTATTCAAAATGCTCTTTGACTGCGACATGAATGCCCCAATATAACCATATTAAGCCATTAGAGAGAAACAGTCGGAAGCTCATCACATCCGCCCCACACCAATACGGCCTCCATTAGCTGCGGAGTGACCCTGTGAACTCCTGTGATTAATATTTCAGACCAAACACACTCCTAACCCAGCACCTCTTCCCCCACCTCCCCCACTACCACCATCACCTCAGCATCACATCACCCTCCATAATTAATTATCCAGTGTTTGCAGCTCCCTGCCAGTCCAGTTCTATTAATACCCAACCCCCCAAATTTCTTTCGCACTCACACACATACACACATGCACACATTTTTATGTCCATACTGGCCCTGGGCAGCTAATTAATATCAAAATTTAATGGTGCCGCACTACATTTATTGGCATTTGTAGCTTGCTATGAGCTGCAGTATTGGAGTATTGCTGGTGGTTTTATAGTTTCTTCATGGTTTCATCTCAGTGCATGACCAAATTTGGGAGGCTCTGATAGTGCATGGATCTGTTTTCTGCACAGTGCTGCACCTCTATTATACACAGAAAAGTCTGCACCCCCACCCCCAAAAACCCCCCAAAATAGGACATGTTTAATTTCCAGCTTTCCAATTGCAATGTTTGTTAAATCAACAGCTGTGCATCATACATCTCTGCTCTCTCATAGCTCAAGGTTCTCCACTCAACGTTGTATCACAATCACATCCCTGTTTGTTGAATGAAATGTGATTAAATCCAGTCTTACAAGGTTGTTTCAGCACAACTTTAATCCACAACTGACCGCTGGCTGCAGCTGACAGAGTCAGAGCCAAAGATGCTGTGCAATTCTTCCCATCAAATATGGTCACTTTCATTCCAGATTTTGTATATAATCCAAGGTTGGACGAGTGACTTCAAAAATGTCTAGTCAAAAATCTGAAATATAAAGCAAGTTTGTAAAAAAACAAACAAAAACTAAATGAATTGTGAAATGAAAAGGTCAGCTATATTATTATATGTATAAAAAGGAAATACAGTGTTCTTGTTAGATATATTACACATTTTTAGCACTGTAAAAACTGCTGCAACACAAAGAGTGCCTCAACTGAACAGTTATTATCCTACAAAAACTTCAGAATGTTTAAGGTAATATATTATCATCTACAACAATAAAGACCATTCGTGTTGTGTCTGCATAGAAGCTGGGAATATCAGATCTTTCCATGAAGCACTCTGACAAGATAAATTCATCAGAAACCTATAATCCTTTCAGTCTCCTCTTTTCAATCCTCTTCACCCAGGAGAGGAAAATGTAGATGATGGGTTTATTTTACATACTGTGTAAATGCAGAACACAATGTTGCAGTATGTAGCAATGCGTACATTTTGTCCTGCAGGTGTCTGTCCTGTGTAAACAGCACGTTTCGCTGCCACTGGTGTAAATACCGCAACCTGTGCACCCACGACCCCGGCAGCTGTTCTTTCCAGGAGGGCAGAGTCAACGCCTCAGAGGTACTGTACCTTCACATTAAGCGTGAGTTACATTTTCATTAGCTGATTAAATTGTAGCTTCCAAGTGCAAAATTGATCTGTTCCCGTGTGACACTTTTACCTTAAAGGTACAATCTGTGATTTATATATGAAAACATAGCTGCACTACAAAGAATCCGCCAGACTAAAACCGTATAACCATGCTAGAAGCTCTCTGTGGCTATGTGTATGTACAAACAGCCGTGTTTTGAGTTGAATGCTAGTGTCAGCATGTTAATATGCTCACAATAACATTGCTAGCATGTTGCATGTATAATGTTTACCATTTGGTAAGCATGTGTAAACATGCTAACATTAGCTAATTAGCCGAAAACCATACGGTCAATGTACAAAACACGAAGTACAGCTGAGGCTGATGGGAATGTCTATTGGCTTTGCGAGTATTTTGTCGTAAACCAAAGTACTGGATAAATAACAAAGTAAAATAACTCGAGCAAAGTAATAACATTAATTCAATTCAATAAAATTTTATTTGTATAGCGCCAATTCATAACAGAAGTTATCTTTTCAAATAGAGCAGGTCTAGACCGAACTCCTTATAACATTTACAGTGACCCAACNNATTATTTACAGAGGCCCAACAGTTATTAAAAAGGGGACATTTGTCTCCACCAAATTTAATGGCAATCTACCCAGTAATTGTTGAGATATTTTATTAAAAACCACAAATTTCAATCTCATGATGGCCCTTTAGGAAAAGTCAGGGGATCACAAAAGTCATTAGGATTTATCGTCTAGGAACTATGAATTTCTACCAAATTATCCCTCAGATAGGGATCGCCATCCCTCAAATAGAGATAGCCAGGCTGGCTTAAAATTATTGACATTACATTTAGAGGATTACAAAATACAAAAAGAATTTACTGTTGAAAACCAAATACATTGACAAAAAGTATTATAATATTATAATAATCCTAAACAATATGGTTGTATACACATTTACAACGGACCATAGTCTCACAGTCTTACATATAGTTAGACATATAGACATATCCTGTAGCATATGAATGCAAATTATATTTGGATTAACAATTTATTTGCCACATTAATCCCAGTGCTACATAAGCCCTTCATGTTTATAAACCACATTCATATGTATTAATACAGATTACATACGAGAGATAGCTAGACAGACACATAAAGATAGAGGCCTACATACTGTTGATCCATAATTCAATTAATCTCCAAAGGGAAAACTAGTTACTACTTATGTATTTATGCATAATATTGAGGCATAACAGCAGGGACATGGAAAAAGCTGCTTTTATTACTGTGAATAGTACAGTTATGTGTTTTTGTATGTTGTTTCCACAGGATTGCCCTCAGCTCCTCAACTCTGGGGAAATTCTCATTCCGGCCGGTGAGGTCCGACCCATCACCCTGAGGGCCCGAAATCTTCCCCAGCCGCAGTCGGGCCAGCGGGGCTACGAGTGCGTGGTGCATGTGCAGGGTGCCAGCCACCGTGTCACAGCGTTGCGCTTCAACAGCACCAGTGTGCAGTGCCAGAACAGCTCGGTATGACCTCAAACACTCCCAGTGGGAATCTCACAGCTGTCAAGTGAGGCACACAGCTTGGATGCTGTGTAGGCAAGGTACATAGGGTACATCAGTGAATACCGCCTGAGGTGTTGAGCATACTGAGGAGAATGTAGAGGAAAGGGAAAGTAAGAGTCATGAGAAAAAGTGTAAAGTGTGTGATAGAAAGGAATAGAGTGGCAGGAAAAGAAGGAAGGATGGAAGAGAAGAGAAGGAAAAGTGGTTAAAATCAAAAGGATTGAAACCATAACTCCAACGTGATCTTGTCTGCTATGCTGGATATTGTCAGACTAACATCTAGGTGTTGACAAAGCGTAAATGTGATGCTCCCAAAAGACAGTGACAGGTTTGGAATGAATAAAGGTGATTTTTTGGTAATATTGTTGCACAATGCAAATCATAGGCTAAATTTTAATGCAAAGCATACCTTGCTACTCTGTGACAATGAATGAAAAGGCCATTTTCCTCAGATGTGGATGATTGGCCACCCCAGGCAGGGTTTGCGTCCCTACATGTCAAAGAGGAGAGGAGCAGACAACCATGGCAGAAATGACAGATGGTTAAAAGCCTCGTCTCTCTGGTGCCCTTTCATCCTCTCATTTTCCCCCACTCTGTCTTTCTCTGTATCTTTTTTTTTATTTTACTCTATCCTCCGTCTCTCTTTGACTTTCTCTCACTCTGGATCCACTTACTGCACACTCCCTCACTCTCTGTTTCTGCTTTTCAGTACATGTACGAGGGTGTGAAGATCAGTGACCTGGCAGTGGACCTCTCCATCGTATGGAACGGCAATTTCATCATCGACAATCCCGAGAAGATTAAAGGTGCCTTTGCCATCCATCACTGCCAGGCCAGAGAAGTGTAAAGCACTCAATCCACAGGGGATAGATGGGTCATAGAGATCACTTCAAGGCTTCCAAAGGGCCTTGCGAGAAAGTTCACAATAGCAGAGAGTGTTATCAAAAAGCACCCAATCACTTGTGTTGCCCAGAAGGATGAAGGGTGAATCTTCATATTTGCTCAGTTTGGCTATCACGGCCGCTCTTGGATTCCTCTTCATCATCATCATGCAAAAAAAAGGTGTTTGTCAGTTGTCATTGTGGGTTGTACATCAAATATATCCCTGTTACCAAGGATATACACAGTGACGGCCATGAATCTGAACAGGCCTTGTCATTACGTGGGTAAGTTACTTTATATGGGCATAAATAAAGGCTACTTACAGGAGAGAGGATGTGAGAGACAGACTTTAAAGAAAGGTTTATTGGATTAATACACCATCTTCTTTTTTCTTAACACTTGGAAGGAGGAACTTAAACAAACATGCTTTTTATGGATTTTATTGAATTCACAAGTTAACTGTCCATGGTTGCAACAAGTTATTTCTGGAGTTGAATGTAAATGCCGACTATTTAGGAATGCGTTCTGATTGGATGATTAGTTGGTAGATCTAACTGTAAAAAAAAAAAATGTTGCAGAATATTCTTATGACCTATTAATAGCAGTGATATTGTTGTGTTTTTTGATAGCTGCAAACATCAATATATGTGAAATTACTTCATAATTTACCAGACCAAACATCCTCTGTGTCATCCCACAGTGCACCTCTACAAGTGCAGTGCCCAGCGGGACAGCTGTGGCATGTGTCTGCGGGCAGAGAGGAAGTTCCAGTGTGGATGGTGTAGTGGCGAGGGACGGTGCACCATGAAGCAGCACTGTCTTCCTATCTCCCCCTACGCTAGCCGCTGGCTCAACCTTTCTGCCAGGAATGTCAAGTGCACCAACCCACGCATTACTGAGGTTTGTTGTGTGTTTGTTTGGGCTGTTTCCCAGTAAGTCAGTCAGTTAGTCTGTTAGTCAGTCATGCCACAAAGCTTACACATATAATACATTTAAATAAATTGTATTAGCTCAAAACGTGTGTTTAGTAGTTACAGTAACTAAGAATGCAGCTTTATTTAGTCATTTGATTTTTCAGGAGCAGGGATTTCTTCAACAAAATGTTCCATTTGTTTTCTCCAACTATATTTAAAAAAATCAAAGTAATACAAGTTTTAAGTCTCGAACTAGACAAGACAGCTGAAAGCAATTATGGCATTGTAGTAATTTGTGTGGAAACTTTAAAGTTGATTGGTAGACCTCAGTTTAATATTGTTGGACAGTTTTGAGCTTTGTGGGATTAAACAAGACTTCTTAAAAATTAAGTTAAAATAACATCATTTTATGGCTTAAGACTTTATTTTAAGGTGGGATCATATACCACAGTTTTGTTCATATGCATAAATAGAGTAAGCATAACCACATTTCCTGTGATTATTAATAGTTTTTACTTCTGGAAACCACAATTTGAGTTCTATTGTTGCCTTTACTGGAAGAGCTTTGGAGCTAAAGCCTTTGAACAAAATGTCCAGTCACAAGCCTCTTCAGCCATCTGTCTATCTGTACCGCTTAGTACAGAAAACAGTATGCCAGCACATCTTGATGGATATTCCTGGTAGTCAACAACAAACACAAACTTTATCTGTGGCCACCTTTCCAGTTTCCCATCCAAGTGTCTGTTTACCTGAGACTTTCTCACATTTTTATTCCACGGCCGCTGAATACCTAAAGTGCTCAACAGCTAAACGGATTCAGTTTGTTTAGAGAGTGGTGATGGATCTTTTATGTCACAAACTCCTGTTCATTCTCTTGAATGAGGCGCAGTGGGTCAGGCACAGAGATGCAAGACTCTTCCACTTCAAAGAGCTGCGAGCCTTTGATGTCCCTGTCACATTATTAGTGTTTCTGAAGGAGCTGCAGCAGAATGAATCAACTACCGGGTGCTGCTTGGGAGTGGGGGGAGTGTTGCTCCGACATCGCTCCTGTTCTGCTCTGCAGGTCCAAAGGTTTCCTGCTGGGATGGTTCACTTTACATTGGAAAGGACTGTGAATAGGTTTCTCAAGGTTTTGCTATTCACTGCATCATTCATTAAAGTTTTTTTGGAATTATGATGGAATTCAAGGCTTTTGAAGTATGTGAGCTATGTTTTTCACATATACTTATATATGATAAATGTAATTCATGTTTACATAGAGATTATTAAAGACTGGTAAATCAAAGTAAACCGGACTGAAGATTCTGTAAAGAATCTAAAGAATTGAGAGTATAAAGCAAGCCCAGTCACCTTTGACTCAGCACTACAATACTGTGCTATGGTTTTAGGTGTTGTTTAACCAGCATATGTATATTTGAGGGCCAGTATTTTTGTACTAAAGTAGCCACGTTCATATTGGAAAACCATTTAAACCATTTGACTCTCAACTAAAACTGCAACTAATTACATTATTTTGGAGTTTAACTCAACATTTCATTCTCTAATATCATATCATAAAAAGTCATTATTTTTTTTTATTATTATTTATTATTATTATTATTATTATTATTATTATTATTATTATTATTTTATTTTATTATTATTCTACTTGCATTGCA
>NW_023339740.1:23020584-23070425 GCF_004916995.1 Morone saxatilis | reverse complement strand
TTATTTTATTTTATTATTATTCTACTTGCATTGCAGGTTTGTGTTCGGTTATATGGGGGTGGACATGACTGATGAGCTGATATCTGAGGACCCATTACTGTACATAAAATCCTTTCTTCTTCATCCCTCCTCCTTCTTACTTAGGTGAGCCCAGTGGCAGGACCTCAAGAGGGGGGCACACTGGTCACCATCCAGGGCCTAAACCTGGGTCTGTCCTTCTCCGAGCTGCAGGGCAACGTGGAGGTGGCGGGTGTGCAGTGCACCCCGCAGGAGGAGGGATACATCACAGCAGAACAGTAAGAGAGACTCCTCCCCTTCCCTGTACAGACACCCATGGATTCATACTGTACTGTACAGATGCACACACACAAACACAAGAAAATAAACACATGCAATCTCGTTCTTGCTCTCACACTATTTTTCTCGCAGACACTAGCTTAGTCTGTGAATAAGCCGGAGCCCAGTGATGCCTCATCAGGTTGTAGGATTGTGTGGGGGGCTTTGCATTGCTCTGGTGCAGTCAGAGCCAAAGGAAGAGACAGTCTTTGTGTCGTTGTCGTTATGAGGCTGTCGGCACAGCTGTAATTGAAATGCGCTGCATGTCGCTGACTGGAGGGACAATCTGTTAGCCATGTGTTTCTCTCACAGCCATGTAATGCGATTGGGCTCAGGCTGCAGGGACTTTATTTATATCCTTGTAAAAAAAAAAAAAAAAAAAGAAAAGAAAAGAAAAGAACATGCCAGCAGAAAATTGGAAAACTCTCGTGATGTATGAATAGAAGGGTTGGGCAGGGACGATTCATTGGGTGCTCTTATTGTATCGGGGAACGCAGAGTTCCTTGCACAGAGCTGTGCATTCGGCAGGGCCATTCATTTGGCACACACTGTGCTTTAAAAACATGGCATTACAGTTGTTACAACCATTAATTTCAGCATGGGGTCAGTTGCTATAATGACTTATTCATGGCACACTTTATCTTATTGACCTGACAGGCAATACTGATTTATTGAAGAAAACCCTATGTTGTCATGGCAACCAGAGGTAATGGTGGGTGGCAATCGTGCTGGAGATGAGGAGGGGTGTAGTTTATCATTTGAGTTATATTGCTGTTATAGGTTTCCCATTAGGAAGAAAGATGGCCCTCTGTATTGACCCACAACTTCTATGAAAGTCTGCCTCAATCACACTGGCCAGTAGAGGCCATTTTTCTCCCAGTGCATTTCATAACAAATGTGATATAGTGCTGTGATTCTGCTGTGTGTTTGTGCCTGGCTTATGTTATTACTTGTATGCATGAGGATCTGTTGCATGCCAGTGTTTCTGTGCACCCACATTCATGTATCTGTATCTTTTGTCAGGATTGTGTGTGAGATGGCTGCGGCTCCCAAAGGAAGTGCACCAGGTCCAGTTAAGCTGTGTGTCGGCGAATGCAGACCAGAATTACGTGCACAGTCCTCCCAGCTCTACTCCTTTGTGGTAAATCTGACACTGGAACACATTTACTTTGTCTATTTGTCTCTGAAACAAACATCAAGTGTTTGCTATGAATTGGGCTGAACTGAATTAGATGAAAACCTGGACTAGTTTGATCTATTCAAGCCAATGCAATGACTCACTGCAGATGAAGACAGAATAATTTCTAAGTACAACATACAGCAGATTGTGCATAAGACAGTTCATCATAATTATGAAGTTGTTTCTAATGATTTGTTCACTGTGTGTTGCTAATGAAAAGAATGGTGCGCTTTATTGTACTGAAGCCAATAAAGATGTTTGTTTGCTTTTGAAGATGCATTGTATTAGTAGTATTTTTGAAATCATTGATAGGGTTCATACTTCATTAAACTATTTTTTTTTCTAAAGAAGCTCTTTGGTGTTCCTTTCTAACAGTTTTGTTATTAGCTTTCCACAGTGATTTATTCGGCCAAGGCCAGTAGAACAGGGCTTTTCAGAATCAGACAGTTAATAAGACATACTATATTCTGTGTTTGACCTATGTTGAATGAAACATTAATGAATTTTGGCTCTTCACAGACCCCTTCGATGCTGGCCCTTACCCCAGGCAGAGGACCTGAATCTGGGGGCACCAAGGTCACCATTGTCGGGGAGAATCTGGGCGCTGGAAGCACTGTTAATGTGTACTTTGGTAATCAGACCTGTGAGCTGTATAGGTGAGTCTGATGATAACACAACCTCTTGATGACGACCTCCACACAATATTAAAGATTTAGCTCTCTGTAATTTCTCTGAAACACAGTAAGAGATTGCTCTATTGCAAGAAGCACTTAAGATACAATTAAGTGTCTGTGCGTTAAATGAAAACTCCTAATAATGATTTGCGAGGAGGTGACGAAACCCACAGCGTTAGGTATTATTCTGTGTATTTATAGATGTCTATTTAAAGTTCAAAATGCCTCACAAGCTAGGAGTCAGGAGGGTGAGGCGAGGAAGCCATTAGCTAGATCACCCTCTAATTACAGTGTTCCATCCTTAATGTGTCTGTAACGAGGAAGAGATGGGACAGTCTATAATGAATCCTCTATCCGTATAGTAATGTGCATGGCTCATAACTGCGTGAAGTCAGGGATTTGCCACTGCAGCAGCGAGTGGGCAGTCACAATCAAAGGCATGAATAAATCCCACTTTTGGTACTCCCACCAGGAGGACCATGTCGGAGATTGTGTGCTTCTCTGCGCCGTCTGTGACGAAAGCCGGACCAGTGCAAGTCAGTTTGAGTGTGGACAGGGCCAAAGTTCCTGGAAGTCTGGCCTTTGAGTACATAGAAGACCCCACGGTCCAACGCATTGATCCCCTGTGGAGCATTACCAGGTAACATTAATCAATATAGTACTGCATAAACACAGATACCAGCCAAATGTACGCATTTACACCTCACGAGAATGGAGTTTCATTCCCTGAACATTTTCTGTGTTGAGTTTTCCAGTGTTAATCTGGGTTTTGTTGTATTCCTGTTACCTCAAACAGTGATGCAAACATTAGTGCCAGTCACACAAAGACGATTCATAGTGCTTACATGCATATCTCAAATGGTAGCAGCGTCACCATTAACAAATGATTCTTGCTTTCAAATAGAGAATACATTTGGCAGTTCTACGGGGTTCTCCCATGCTTATGGGTGACAAATATGGTGTTAGTTTTGATTAGTCAAACGTGTGCGGTGTTGTGGTAGTCAATTATAACAAAGCTGTTAAACGATACCTCATCACCACAAGGTGACTAACACAAAAATTTAAATCTGTGTTCAATATAGTACTTGTATTTATGCTACACATGCATGAGTGCGATGCCGCTAATATAACACGAATGTGAATTTGCTGCATAAACATTTCTATCACAGCTGAAAGGTGCATTACCTGTATTCCACTAAATAAAAAATGGCACTTAATTTGGTTTCGGGTGGGATTACCCAGCTCTACGTCCCTACAGATTAGACTTCAGAGAGACACCCTGGCCCTCAGCCTAGTGACAGGAGGAGCTTTGTGGAGCTGCAATCAAGAGCCCTCATCATGAATGTGCAGTCCCACTATGTGGCCCTACAAGCTTAGGTACCCTTTGAAGTGTGAGAAGAGAAGGATTGGCACTCTGTCAGGCTGACTAGACTGGCCAGTTTTTTGAAGCCATTTTTCCTCATTTTCTCTCTTGTATTCTTCCCGTCTTTGTCTCTCCTTCTGTACTTTTCAATTTCATACTATAGGTTTCTAAACTCACACTGCAGCACAGGTTATGCAAAGATTAGAGAGAGTGGTCTATTTTAATCACATCTAGCACAGATATGTAAACAAGCAGCACCTGTATTCATGCTATGCCAGCCTCACAGTCATGGATGAATATAAAATAGCAGCCAGCTGGTTCGCCGTTTGATCTGGCTCTTCTGCCCAATAACAAAGAACTAGCTACCATGCCAGCCATACTTCCTCAAACGTGCATTAATGCAGTTTCTCTGGAAAATGTAGGTTTGCGAGTTAAAAAGATTGATCTCTTTGCGGCTGCCACTAATTAAAGCATGGAGAAAATTCAGTTTGTTTTCATATATAGGCTACCTGGTGCTGAAGTGGTGTGTGTGTGTGTGTGTGTTTGACTAATAATTCTTGTTAGTTATGAATCAACTTGTTCCTTCCTTGCAAACAGCGGACACACCACCCTGACAGTGACAGGAACCAACTTGGATGTAGTTCAGGAGCCACGAGTCAGAGTCAAATATGGCGGCCATGAATCTGTCAATGTAAGTGTGACAACTGCTTATATACTGCACTCAACCATTATTGATTTTGCTTACTCAAGCTGATAGAAAATGTCACAGTTGTGTTCTTTATTGATAGTTTGCTACAGTTTTAACAAGGGAGATTTAGTATTGTGGTGAATTAAATGTGCTAGTTTTTGTTTATACATACTGGTCTGTACTGACATTATTTTAATGTAGCCAAAGGTATTTATGCAGTTTGGCCACAAATCTATAGTTCTTATAATGGAGTGACAGGTTAGTTTAGGCTTTTGAGTATGTAATATTGTATACCTACAGAACTACCAAAAGTGTGAACAACAGCAGAAAAAACAACCAGTCTCTGTACCAAACAGCCTGCATGATGGAGTGCAAATCAACCAACAAGAGCTTGACATACTATGGCACAATCCAATAGGTCGTAGTTGTAGTAGAAAATGTGCTGCTGTGCATGTAGAAATTAAGCCATGCTATATAAACAAAAGAGTTAGAAAGATGATCAATACAGTGAGGTTCATTTCAAAATGAGATTTTGAAAAACTGACATGAAAGTACAACATAGTTTTTGGAGGTGATTTATGGTGCTGATTCTGCTTGCCTGAGCTCCTTAGGCAGGTCACTTCAAAGTGATTGATTGTTCCAAAGTGCTGGGGCCCCGATGGCAAAAGTCCAGTCACCTTTAGCCTCAGTGTTTTCCACACTGGACAAGTCAGAGAATTGCCTGAGGATCTGAGACTGCATACAGGGTCAAAACTTCTGGAGGTAACTTTTGGCTTGACCTGGAAAGAAATCAATATACCGGTAATCATAAAAAATTAATTTTAGGGTCGCTAGTGAAGAGATGCCAGAAATGGAATGATAAGATAGTTTGGTACCAGCCTAAGATAGACATAGACAATTTTTATTGATCTCAAAATAAAGACATATAGTATGAGGATGAATGTTTTTTTCTAGACCAATAAATTATTTATATGTCAGTTTGAGAAATTGTTTGGAAATGCTGTTAGCTGAGGGGAACAAAGTCGAGGTCAGTCTCTAAACAGCTTGAATTTTTCAATTAACAACACAAAACACATGCTATATAATTGAGGCATTCCTGGAAAGGGGAATGTGCCTCATCTTTGGAAACTGTTTGGAAAAGGAAAGCCACTTTAAAAAAAATACTAGGTAGCTGAACGAATGAACCACCTATCTATCACTGTCCATCACAGGCGAACTTCAACCAGTCAGATCAGCAAACCATACAATGTAATCAAACTCTTACCGAAGCCAGCCGGGAGAAGAGTGAAAAAGAAAGAGAAGAGTGAGAAAATATACTCTGATATAACCGATCCTAGCAGCATCTATGCTAACCTCTCACACATATCGTCATATAAACCTAGCGGTAAACCACGCCCGTAGCTCATGCTGTAGCTGCCAGTAGTTCTCCATAGGATGCTGACTGACAAGTGCATAGCTTGAAGCCTGGCAACAATATTCTTGCCAGCTGCCTCACAGTTTAGGTTTCAGTGCTTTTCCTATAAAGAAACACTGTATCTAAAGATAATATAGCTGAGGTGGAAGCATGCAAAAGAAAACCAAGATGAGGCCAGTGAAAATTGTAATGTGTTTGAAGAACATGTTTTTTCTGTAGACAGTGTTCTGTGTGAGGGGTATGCCCTGAGCCAATTAAATGGCTTGGTAATGATGCCAGCCCAGAATTTGAGCCAGTCAATTAAAACTGCATGTTTTACAGTGTCACTGGCAGCACTGAGATCTAAAGGGATTAAAGCTGAACTTTAACCCGAATCAGCAGCTAAAAGAGGGTCATTGGTAAATTTAATGAGGGCAGTCTCTTTATCGCACATATCTTGAAAACATAACTGGAATTGCTTAAAAATATTTTGAATTACAAAAGCAGTTAATTGACTCGAAACAACTTTCTGTGAAACCTAAGATAAAAACCAAAGCTTAGAAATTGGCTTGAAGCTAGTGGAGTTTAAAAGATCTGTTTGATTTTGAGACAGATTTTCAAGAACTACACAAGAAAACAGAAGGCGCATTCCAATTCCAGAGAGCTACTGGTTATTGATAAAGTATCCAAGTATTGATAAAGTATTAATAACTAACTCCTGTTATAGGAATTTGGTATTATCTAGGTAGGTGATTGGCTGGATATGAAATATAGTTTCTAGTAGATATACAGGAGAAATGTCCTTCAATAACATGACACAGGTGTCTGCCTTTAGTGTCAGTACTGTAGCAATTGTAGTGGCAAAGCAGCCGCCATGCATTTACAGGCTGAAGGTCAAAAACATAAGAGCGGACAGGTGAACATATGGATAGGATGAGGTAAATATGCTGGAGATACTGTAACAGCTGATGTTATTCATCAGTCAGACATATAGATATCCTTAATTTTAGGTTTTGTAGGTTAACACTGCAAAGACCATCAGTATATTTAAAGTTGAATGACATTAAAAGGCTCCAAAAGATTCATAACATCTGGATGTTAATGGTCACATTTGGGCATGAAATGTGACATCTGCTCGGATCTACTCTGCAAAAGTGGTTTCCAGATTTATAAAAAAAAATGCAAGCAGTCCTAAATGTATTGCCTTAATGTCTTCACATGAGACAGAATTAATGATTGCTAGAAGATTTAAAAAATTTTTAAGTTGAATTGCTTTCAAAAGATATTTCTGTGGGTAAAATATTGACTCCTGGATTTTCAGCTGGGGTTTTAAAAGTTGACATTTTCTCATAATGAACCCGTAAGTAGATTAATTATCTGCATCTTTCAATAATTTATGCAATTATTAATCATGCAGCAAACAACACTGTGAGACATTATATCATTAAATATGTGTATGGTCATATGTAGTCGTATGTGGTTTCCATAATACGTATCACACTGGCTGTGGGTATTGTTTGTACTGTGACACTGTGTACTCAGTGTAACTTGGACACCTGCTTTTATTCTATTCCAGGTGTGCAAAGTGCTGAACACAACCACCATCAGCTGCTTTGCCCCCTCTCTGAAAGCAGAGTACACTGCAGACCAGGAGACGATCAAACACGTGGACGAGTTTGGCTTTGTCTTCAACAACGTCCAAGCTCTGCTCACGTACAACAACACCAGTTTTGTATACTACCCCAACCCTTACCTGGAACCACTCAGTCTATCAGGAGTCCTGGAGCAGAAACCTGGTGCTCCAATCATACTCAAAGTACGTCTGCAATTATGCTATTACTGCAATTATGGTTTATTTTTTTAATTCCCTGCAACAGACAGATGGAATTCTTGAGTCTGGTATTAACAGTGACATATAAGAATTGCATCTTTACCCTAACCCTCACTGCTGTCCCTTCAGTTATTCATAAATCTGATCACATTATCTGCTAGAATTAATATTTCTAAACCGGTTTTATTGTGAAATTAATTCTATTCTCTAATGTTGTAAACATAAGTTGGGATTTCTTCTCTATCTCATGATTCTTTAACTGAGAAAAAAAGCTTTTCTGACGACATGTCCTTTTCTGACAATCCCGATGAACTCCTGTGCTTCCTGTCACAGGGAGGACACAACTTGTAGTTTCTGGAATAGATTTTTCCATCTGCCTTTCGCTTTTACCCCATGTGCAATCGCACATCTTTAGCTCCGTTTGTTGTGAAGGAACAGCATGGCAGATGGGTTTGCATCATGAAGCAATCTGCCTTTGTTAGGTAAAATAATTTAGCAGATTTCCTGTAAAATCACAGTGTAGAATGTACTGTAAAAGACTGCAAGATGGTTGATTACAGTAATTATACTAATGCACCAAAATTGCAAGGTAATAATTTATTTTTGGGTTTAAAATGCCATATGATCAGCAAGAAGTTCCAAAATGGTGAAAACATTACATTGACATTAGACTGTTTAGAGTTACTGTACAATAGATAGAATTTGAAAAACACTCTCATCTGATGCCTTAGACCAGATCTTTATTTGTTTGTTTGTCAATTACTGTTTACTTTTTGGAAACTACTTTGTTCTTTGTAGTAAATTGTTATTTTCTGCAGTTCTACATTGCTTCTGTAACTGTGTTGCAGGGACGTAACCTGGTGCCATCGGCATCTGGTGGAGCCAGGCTGAATTACACGGTGCTTATTGGAGATACGCCCTGTTCTCTCACTGTGTCCGACACTCAGTTACTCTGTGAGCCACCAAACCTCACCGGGCAGCACAAAGTCCTGGTCAGTCTAAAACGGTTTCTGCCTATGCAGCGGTTTTCTGTCTGTCTGTGCATCTGATTGCCTGTCTGCATGGATGTGGGTCACTGTCTGTAGGTCAGTGCTTGTCTGTACGTCACTGTGTTTGTGGGTCACCGACAGGCTTTCAGTTAGTCGCTGGCTTTCTGTCATTGTCTGTCACTCATGGTCTGGTAGGTTCCCAATTACAGCACACTGCCCTCCAGAATTATTGACAGACACTCTTGCAAATAATGAGAAAAGAGTTGTAAAAAGAAAAGCTGGTGTGCCTGAAACCTTTAAAATTTGTTTTAATCAAAGGCGTTCAAAGACTGTTCAGAAAAATGGTCCATATCTCTATTGTACTTCACACTATTGTGAATTCAGCCTTTTTCATTAATGATTATTTTCTTTGTTATTTTGTTATTTTCAGCACTGATTTGAATTACTGTATGTATGCCTGTGCTATTATTATTATCCAGGTCCAAGTAGGAGGACTCCACATCTCTCCAGGAGAAGTTCACATCCGGTCCGACAGCCTGCTAACCCTTCCTGCCATCTTCAGCATCACAGCTGGAGGAGGGCTCCTCCTCATCATCGTCATTATAGTCCTACTGGCCTACAGACGGAAGTCACATGAGAACGACCTCACTCTGAAGCGCCTGCAGATGCAGATGGACAATCTGGAGTCCAGAGTGGCTCTGGAGTGCAAGGAGGGTGAGTCAGACTGATCTGAGAGATTATATTATCATAAATCAGGTTCATTAAAACTCACACTCCCAAAAGAACATCTACTTTTGTTGTTGCCTTATGGCGCCATCTGTTGAGAAGTGATGTTTTGACTGATGTTTATGCTGGCCTTGCTAACAAAATTATTTATGAATGTAGATCTATTTACTCACATATATTGGCTGAGGAATGATTAAAAGATTTGATGAAAGTTCAATAATGATAGCTAGCTGTACGAAGTTATCGGTCAGTTTAAAGCTATAAACAGTTTAGGTTGAGATATATTCTGAGTTGTAATAATGTAACAAACAAAAATATAGCTAAGATAAGATACAGTATGTACAACTGTATAATATTCACAGAGACATATGGATATAAAACACTCTCAAAATATAGATTTTAAATGCTTACTGCTTAACTGCTTTCCAACTCATCATGATTCTGATTCATCTAATCACTATTTGTCATCATTCAATTGTTAGACTGTTTCAAGTATTTATCAGAAACAGAAAGGAAAACACTTTACTGTGATAAAAGGCTAAAAAGATCAATGTCACAAAACGTTTGACAAAATATTTGACTCACACCTCCGTCATATGCAGCCTTTGCAGAGCTGCAGACAGACATCAATGAGTTAACGAGTGACCTGGACCGAGCTGGCATCCCCTACCTGGACTATCGCACTTACGCCATGAGGGTTCTCTTCCCCGGAATCGATGATCACCCTGTGCTCAGAGAGCTGGAGGTAAGTAACCTCTGATGCAGCGCTGCAGTACTTGAATCCAGTTTCAACCATTTTTCTGACATCTTGACCTTAAGGCTCCAGTATACTCCAAACTAAATTGATTTTGGCTTGTTGGCAAGTGCTGTCAAACTGCTGTCGAACAGAGCGGTGTGAGCAAATGTCAGTCTACTCACTGCGGTTTGAGGTCTGTTTGTTTAATGGTGTCCACATCAGCCGAAAGAGCTTGTGAGCAGATTTTATTTGGAGTTTGCTCCCTCCCTTAGTCTCAGTCATGCACCTATTTTGAGTATCTGACTCCTAACTTTTTACATTCAAAACATTTTTAACAAATAATTTTTCTACACCCGATCCCACACTGTTTAATTTATTAATCAGAAAGCTTATATCAGGATAGTATAAAAATGTTTATGTATTTCTTTGTCAAAATCCTATGCATCAATGAGTTGGATGTTGAAAGATGCAGTACAGATGTCCTGCAAATAGATCTACATTTAATCTGATAAAGTGATAAAGAAGATCATTCTATAAGTTTTACATTTGTGCTATAGTGTTTAATGACTGTTTTATATTTGTCTTAGGTAGGATTTGTTTTGTTCTGATTTTGTTCTTATCCTCATCTTTTCACATACTCAGGACCTGGTTTTGAAAATGTTCTTTGACATGGGCAAGACTGTTGTTATTATTGCCTTGATCTCAAGGGTTTAATTCTGAAGCCCTTCATACCTAATTTAGAACTGACTCTGATGACAAATCATTTGCCTTTTCATTATTTCTAGAACAACTTATCAGGTACTCTAGGTCAAATTGGACTGGTGTTGCCATTTATAGTTGAGTTAATCAAGCTGTTATTATGGTCACAAAGATTTCTAAAGATCTGTGTTCTGAAGAGCCTCTCTGATTGCAGTTTAAAAATTAAAATAACAGACCATTTATTTGTTGCAGAGAGATGAAGCTTATTTTATGTATTTTCTTGATAAACATCTTAGTAAGTTTAGAAACTCAAACGTTTCCCAGAGGGGATGGATGTGTCAGGACCTGCGCATTAGGGTTACGTCACTGCTACTGGGCAAAGCTTGTAGCTGCACCAGTGGTTCTAATTTGCATTTACACCCAGAGATGGTTTATGAGACATTTTCTGTATATTTCATTCTGTTTTTCATGATCCTCCATCTATGTTGTGACATTTTTCATCCTTGGGTGAACATTATCTAATGAGCATGTGCATCTTTGTGTGTGTGCAAAAATGCGTGATGCGTGTAGGTGCCGGGGAGCGGACAGGCGAATGTGGAGAAAGCCTTGAAGCAGTTTGCTCAGCTGGTGAATAACAAGGTTTTCCTGCTGACATTCATCCGTACACTGGAGCTGCAGCGCTCCTTCTCCATGCGTGACCGCGGCTACGTTGCCTCGCTCATCATGACCGCTCTGCAGGGACGGCTGGAGTACGCCACAGACATCCTCAAACACCTGCTCTCAGATCTTATAGAACGCAACCTGGAGAGCAAGAACCACCCCAAACTACTTTTACGCAGGTGATTTAAGTTATGTCCCATTATATAGTGTGATAATGTTTTTCATTTTGTCTTATTAGTCATTTTGGAACAGTAAGTCATTTTGTTCAGCTGAATATTGGATTTAACTTCACAGAGAACTGTATATATATGAGTTGTACAACTTGTACAACCGCAATCTTTTTGCTTTACTGGAAAAGCTTGGGGTTATGCAATAGTTGAATCTTAGTTGCATTGTTAAGGAAGAGAAAAGTAGTAAGAAATTTAACAAGTCATATATTCCTTGTGACTTTCAGGGACCAATTAGAATAACACTCTTCAATTTTCTCCTCACTTTCTCTGTCCACATTTTCCACTTTTAAACTAGACGCCTTTTCTGTCACAAACCTGACCAGGTCTGATCAACACTGCTTATCTTTTGGCATAGATAATTCCTTTATGAATTGTTCTTTCCAGCCCAGTTACCTCACTTCTGATGGATGAGTAACTAGGCCAGCGAAGGAGAGCCCACCTCTGTTCAGCTTTGTTTTGTGCAGCGGCGTGAAACAGCCGTTACGAGTTTGAGAAACAGGGTGCCTGAGTAGACAGGTGAAAGACAGGAACGGTAAAAGTGATAGAGAGTGGGAGGGACCGGCAGAGGAAGAGAACCTAATGGGGAAGAGTGAGTGCAGCGGCGGTGGAGTCGTTGTCAGTCTGACTTATCTTCTGTGTGCCACTCATGAAACATTCAGCTGTAGCTCACGTTTCTCCCCCCTCCCCCCTCCGTCACCTCTCCTCTCCTCCCTTCTCTCGCCTCTCTCCCTCTCTCCTCCACCTCTGGTTATCTGTCGATTGTTTTCCCAGTGCTGAGGCTGGCCTACTGAATGTTTCATGAGGTTTTTTTTTATCTTTTTTGAAAAAGAGGGCTCTCTCAATCTGAAGTACACTCATTAAATATAAGGATGGGTTCACATGGGAGCCAGTACAACAAGAACTTGTTAGCCCAAACATGCAGCTCTTGCGGAAAAACTCTAAAATTTAATGGGATGCCGTCAACAGAAGAGTCAGTACAGGTTAGGGTTGAAATGCAGGTAAGGACCGAAAAGGAGTGACAGAGAGACAGCAGGTTAGGGAGGGAGAGTGAATGGTGGCTAGAAAGCCACAGGCTTTGGATCCGATTCAGATTAGAAAGGGCTTATATGCCATTTCAAAGGGTACTGCCACTCTGTACTGTTAGGTAAAGGCTTTATTGTAAATCATAAAATCTTTCCCATCTGTACTCATGATAAGTAGCGAAGTGCAGACACAGCAAGGAAGAGTGAAAGGACTTGAAGTGGACATCGAAGTTATGTCTGCACAATTATGTCATGACCCAAATATGTTCTGCACTAGCAGCACTTAACTTACAGTATATCAGAGTACGTGTCCTCTGAGACTGAGCGTGTGAGTAAGAATGTTATTCCTCGGTAAACTCTCCATGTCATGTTTTTTAGTTCCAACAATGTTAGGCTCTTCTACGTCTTAAATTATAAAAGAATAATCAGAGCACTCCACCTCTCTGTGGGACGTCTCTTGCTAACAAATGAGTGTGCTTTCTTCTTGTCTTGCAGAACAGAGTCTGTGGCGGAAAAGATGCTGACAAATTGGTTTGCCTTCTTGCTGCACAAATTTCTCAAGGTAAAAAGAAATCCTTCTCACAACAGGGACAAACTGTTTGCTACAGGTGTCATAGTGAAATACTATGACAATGCTTCTTAAAATTATCAGCATTGATTTTGAAATAGACCACTGTGCATGTTTTAGTTGTAGCTGTTGTTTTAACTGACTGATATTGATGAGTTTTATGGACATTGTGGATATTGGTTACCTGTGGGGTCAAACATCTCCAGCTTTGCAATTCAAATGGAGGGAAAGCTCTTTTTTATTATGGTTGATGTGTCATGCTCTAGTCTCATCGTCTGTGCTGATGAATACAGATCTCTTGTCTTACCTTCATTTCTTTCCTATGTCTTATTTTCCTTTCTCCCACCTTTCACTCTAATCCCTGGGTTTCCTTCCAAAACAAAGGAGTGTGCTGGCGAGCCTCTCTTCATGCTCTTCTGTGCCATCAAACAGCAAATGGAAAAGGGACCCATAGACTCCATCACTGGAGAGGCACGCTATTCCCTCAGTGAGGACAAACTCATCAGACAGCAGATTGAATACAAGACGCTGGTGAGTCATAAAGACATTAATAAAAAAAAGAAAGAAAATAAGTCCAACATTTTGCCTTGGCGTGTGCCGAAGCTGTGGTTGTAATTTTATGAATGCTTTGAATATTTGGATAGTTTCAAAAAACATGAAGGCCCCAGATAAATAATCTTGCATAGCCAGATTTCCATCTCATCATGCTTAAGGAGATCTAGACAGTTTCTTCAAAGCAAATAGAAAAAATAACACCATAGACTGACAGCTATTCAATTTGCTGTGAGTTTAACCCCGATCCCAGTTTCATTGTTCTTATTTGCGTAAACATCAGTATGTTAAGTCCCCGTTCACTGCATGCACTGTTAACTCCAACTGTGGACGGAGTAGACTGTTCCCTTTCTTCTCCAAGCTTAACTGGGGGGGTATAATATGCAAGGAGGTTCATGCAATCGCCTCGAGATCCCGTACGCACAAACATCCCAACCAATATCAAGCAATCTCTAGTTCAGAGAAGGAAGGATTTGATCCCTTACTGGCTTCCCGTCACAATACATTACAATACATGCCTTGGTCAGAAGCTTTTGTCCAAAGTGACTTTCCCATGCACAGACACATTAATAGCCATTTGGGGGTCAGTGTCTTGTTCAAGCATTGGAGTTCTATTTCAGTATGTGGACTACCCAAAATAGTTGCTTCTGCTGGTAGTTGGACTTTTCCCCTGGACCATCCATACTATTATATTGATTCTAAGTTCAACAAAAGCTTTTCTTGGCTCTTTTTTAACAAGGCCTGATGAACTTTGACAGATAAGTCTGGCTACCCAAATTAGTGGAAAAATATAATAAAGAGAATAAATATAATCAAGAATACTTAGTCTACAAAATTCTGATCAATTTATGCTAATCAGTAAAGAGTCATGTGTAAGACAACATGCCTCTTTCTTTTACCTTTCCATTAAAATTAAGCCGGCTGGGTTCCTCCACCAGCCCGTCAGAATAAGTTCCCCCTCAGGCTTTAGCTCCGGCGTACAGCCAGCCAGCGACAGGATGACACCTCTCTGATATCCATGTCGGAGAGTCTGAGAGGCTGTGTCTCATTACTTGTTTAATGCCCCCGCTAGAGCTGCACAGCCACATCCTAGAGGTGTGAAATTACATTTCTGGCCAAGATCCTCTCCACCAGGACAGTTTGGTGAGGAGTAGGTAATGAAAGGACTTTCCTAGCAAGCAACACCTTTCTCTCTCTCTTTTTTGCCTCTTTCTCTTACACCCAACCCCCCGCTCTCTATCCATCCCGTATCCCCAGACGCTGAGCTGTGTGAACCCAGACAATGAGAACAGCCCAGAAATCCCTGTCAAGGTGCTCAACTGTGACACCATTACCCAGGTAAAGGAGAAGATCCTGGATGCAGTGTACAAGAACATGCCCTACTCACAGCGACCACGAGCTGCAGACATGGATCTCGGTGAGGCTGCGCTGGGTGCAATCATACTGTCAGAGACTAATTTCACAATACTTATTGTCTTATACCTTCTGAGGTAAAACATGGCACACAATATGTTGGAATAATGACAGGAGGTAAGAATACAGATGAGAGCAGGCATGTCAGGGGAGTTATCACAGATATTTCACTGAAGACATATGACATCTACAAAGGGTTTAACATCGGTTTCTGGAGGACAACCCCTCCCCACACCTGTTTACAGCACTAACCAGAGCAACACTCACCAACATTGACATTAAACCTTACTGACAGCTCACCTACACTTACACCCACAACATGTCATCCAATGCGGAACGACTCGGCACAAATCCAGCTGACACGCACCTTCAAAGGGAGTAAATAAGATACCTTGTAGGTAGTGGTTGATATTGCTTTGGGTTTGTAGTTTTACACCTTAAAGGGCTTTAACAGGTTAGGGATTTGGAGAGGATCAGTTTCTCTTTGTTGCTTTGGGCAGCTTAAATCCCCGTGAAGACACTGTGTCATTTGTGTTTTGTTTCTAGAATCACTTGAATTGTCAAGAAGCAAGGTATAGGGAGTCCTGGTGACATTTTGGCTGCTACACTTGACGACTTACAAAGTTTCAAAGAACAAACTACAACAGTACACAGGGATAACATGACCTCACCTTCAGCACAAAGGGACAGTGCAAGACAAACGATGGACATTAGACAATATGTAACTGTCAGGCACTTGGGATACAAACATTTCCCAGAATGCCATATGTCACACATTCACTATTGATTGTATTTTCCTACAGAGTGGCGGCAGGGTCGAACAGCTCGTGTGGTCTTGCAGGATGAGGACATCACCACCAAAATAGAGAGCGACTGGAAGAGACTCAACACACTCATGCACTACCAGGTCTGTTAATAATATTGATACTAATGCTACAACTAACAATTACATTCGTTATCAATTAATAGTAATTATCTTCTTGATTAATAGATAGATAGTTTTGTCTATTGTATTATTCAGCAGGTTTTATTTTCCATCTTATGTTATGCATTATGTTTTCATTTTTATCTTATGTTTACTATTATTATCAAGTGGGTTTTATTTTTCATTAATAATACTTTCTATTAATAATGATATTCCGTCATGTAATTTCTTTGTTGTAATGCACTTTGAGCTGCATTTCTTGTAAGAAAAGTCCTATCCAAATTAAGTTATTATTATTATTATTATTATTGGTATTATTATTATTATTATTATTATTATTATTATTATTATTATTTCTATGTCTGAAAATAGTTTAAGATGCCCATCATAATTTCCCGGAGCCAAGGGTGACATACTCAAATTGCTTTGAACCAACAGTTCAAAATATAAAGATATTAAATTAACAACTGCTTAAAACAGAGTAAAGCAGGAAAAAGTTTAAAGTTTCTTAGTTTGAAACGTTATGCTTAACAAATTAAATAAAAAAAGAAAATTGTTGCAGATTAATCTTCTGTCAATTGAAGAAGCATTTCACCTCTAATTAATACTAAGCTTACAAAGCTATTTCCCTCTGACTCCTGCAAACCTTGAATTTTTTTTAACCTTTTTTAAAATCTGCAATTATCCGGTTGCTCAAGGGCGTCACAGCAGATATTGTTGATGAAGGACAGAGGATTACTCATTCATATTCATATCACCCATCTCACCCCTGCCAACATTTTTTCAACCTCCCGGTCACAAGCACGCTTAGTCAACCCGAACATGCACTTGTGTGCCTCTGTCTTTTACAACATCTTTTTTTCAGCTCATAAATACGACTACACAGGTCACCAACCTCGGATGAGTCATTCTCCTCCTTTGTCAGTCAAATGTTTGTCTTGACTATAAGCTTCAGGCCAACTGTACCACTCACATACAGTTAATATTTTAGTGCAGCATACTTGTTTAAACAAAGAGAAATAAAGACAAAGGAAATGCAAAAATATTTCACACATTAGACCAGGAGTTTTCTAATATCGCCATACCAGACGTTCGGAAATTTCAGCACCTACCAAATCATCTGGGGATTTCTAAATGCAAAATAGTTGCTTGAACTGCAGCGAAAACGGCCACTAACAAACGTACACCCTTATTTCAAGGACACGCCTTACCTGACACAACCCCACCTATTCTCGTCCATAGTGAAACAAACTGGAGGTATAGCAAATCACTTTGTAACACGGAGAGAGATTTTTAAAATATTGAAAATGGTATGTGGTACAACATGTTGCTATTGAGTCTCTTTGTTGTGGAAACTTCAGCCATGATTTTTTGGATTATTGATATGTTTTTAACATTTTGGCGAATTGGCAGCGTTAAAAGTTAGGCCAAATTAGCTATTAGTACTTTGGAAATACCCATAAATACACACTAATTAACAAACAACTATCACTGGATTCTTTTTTAATTCCTATGTGGATTCATGGAATTTAATTTGTGATGGACACTAGGGATAATTTATGATATCCTCTGGATGTGTAAGTCCCACTGAATGAAAAAATGTGTTTTCAGATTTGTCTGGTTGTCGTCGTTTTTACAACACCGTCCCTTTCACCTCATGCAGGATCTTTACTTCACGTCTCTCCTTTCAACCCTCAGTGCCTCAAAACGTTAGACTAATATGTCATCAGCCTCTTTTCCACAGTGAGGCAATACTGAGTTTTATTGTGGCCAAGACCTCCTTAAAAGGTTTAATAAAGGTTTTAGGAATTTCATTGATCTACTAGATATTTTCAGTATAAATAGGTTTGGTTCTATTTGGTAGTTGAAGCTGTTGTGATCGATGCTGTCTGTATTTCTATCCAGCTCAATGAATGTAAAGAATGCTTGACATGAAGGCCGGTCCTTTATACGTTTATTGTTGGTCTTTCTTGTTACCATAGAAGACATTCAACCTCTTTTAATTATACAAATCCCCAGGTTTACGCTTTAGAGTCTTAAACTATTTGTTAAATTCCAGCCATGATTACTTTTGACTAACAGCTGTAAGCCACAAATTCATAAAAAAATAATAGACAGGCTTTACCTTTGTCTTCCAGGTGTCTGAGCGCTGTGTGGTGGCCTTGGTGCCCAAACAGATGTCCTCTTTCAACATTCCTTCCTCAGCCAGCTTCCCGCGCAGCATCAGCAGATACGGTCAGTACTGTTTAAGAAATACAAGTACTTAATATTCATCCTACTACTAGCAATGTTACACCATCTGTTGCTGTCACTCATCAGTCTGTTGTAAAGCCTGTTATACAACACAATAAACAAAGAGACGCATTATGATTTTTCAACAGCACAACAATAAGACAAATCCTGTCACCTTTAAAACAATTATATGTAGACTTATCTTCAGTCTACTTTATACTATTTGGTGTATGTAGTAAGGAGACATAAAATCCAGTCTTATCACTTTAGATACCTTTCTGGCTGATCTAAAATCTGATTCACATCACATCCCTAAAACAGCAGCTCACACTGATATTTCATATTAGGCTTTAAGTGACTTTTCTTTAAAAACCCGACATGTGTATTAAACAGGATGAGAAGAAGAGCAGAAACTGCTCTCAAAAGAGCAAGGAGACAAGGAGAATACAGGCACATAAAAACACAAAGTGACAGACAGGAAGGATCAGAGCCCGGATAGAAAACATGCTTTTAGTGAATGAGTGCACATATGTATCATTACTATGACAACCAATGAAATAATGACAGCAAATAATTGTTGAGTCTAACAGCATGCATCCAACCCTGCTCGCTTGCACTTTACAAAGAGGGCTTTCTGCCTTAAATTTATATCTGAGAAACAAACATGACTTTCCTTCCGTCTGAGCAAGACAAGATATATTCTCTTTACAATGTACACCTGAAGCCTTTTCGGAATATATATTCTCATTTTATCTGACATTTGACCATCTAGGTGTGGATGTACCCTTCCGCTCTACGCCCACCAGCCCAGACAGCCCCCACTCCCGTGTGCCCATGCTGACCCCTGACCTGGAGAGTGGGGTCAAAGTTTGGCACTTAGTCAAGAACCACGACCATGGGGACCAGAAAGAGGGCGAGCGCGGCAGTAAGATGGTGTCTGAGATCTACCTGACGAGGCTACTAGCAACAAAGGTGCAATATATTTGATATTTTATAGTAACAATATGTTGGACTTTATTTAAGGTTTAATTGACTTATTTAATATAAACAATCCCTAATTAGAGCCTGGCCAATATATGGTTTGGTCGGTAATGCAGGAAAAAATGCTTGTGGTAATATACTGACGTCACTGCAAAGTTTATCCAGCAGAGTGTGCTGTGATTTATAACACTGTGGCAAGCAGCACAGTGTGAAGAAGAGAGAGAGAGAAGAAGCAGCTCTTGGCAATGTCAAACAGAATTGATTAACAGTATATATGTTAAATAATTTAACAGATTAAAGAATATTTAACTTAAATATTTGACCTTTTCATAGTTATATCGGTGAAAGAATTAACTACATCATCCACCATATCAGTAATCTGAATTTTTCCTCTCTAAAATTGGTATCCACCTCTTCAGATTTAGAGTAGACACTATAAGTAGAAGCCCAACCAGTCTTAACCCTGTGCACTGTTTTCTATAGGGCACACTGCAGAAGTTTGTGGATGACCTGTTTGAGACCCTGTTCAGCACTGTGTGTCGGGGCACTGCCCTGCCTCTAGCAATCAAATACATGTTCGACTTCCTGGACGAGCAGGCCGACAGGCACGGTATTCATGACATGGACGTTCGTCACACCTGGAAGAGCAACTGGTGAGAATGAGCAGAAACATGACTCGTCACCTTTACTGTGACTGTAAAGCTTGCTAACTAAGCTTGCTTGCAATGCTTCCTATAGGAATTTTCTTTTTCATTTTTTACTCCACAAAGGGCCAAAGTGAACATTTCTGAATTAAGAAACCCTTAATTTATTAATTAATTGTATCTTACTCTTTTGTGTTTTGTACATTTTGAGCTGTTTTATGCTGCTCTTTGAAGAACTTAAGAACTACACTACACAATCTGTAACTCTTTTAACATCTTTCACATGTAAGTCTTCCAAACTCCATCTAAAGCTTAATCTTATAATTTAAGTCAATTTGAAAAGTCAATAAGGGATTGATCAGAAGAAAGCCAAACACATCTTATTCACATGAAATTAATCATATTACTTTGAACGCAAGTGTGAAAATGTGTAAAATCTTTCTCTCTGCTCTTTCTGTAGCCTGCCCCTGCGCTTCTGGGTAAACGTGATTAAGAATCCCCAGTTTGTGTTTGACATCCATAAAAGCAGCATCACAGACGCCTGTCTGTCTGTGGTGGCCCAAACCTTCATGGACTCTTGCTCAACATCTGAACATCGTCTAGGCAAAGACTCACCCTCCACCAAACTACTCTATGCCAAGGACATACCGCATTATAAAAGCTGGGTAGAAAGGTGAGTATTTGTGCCCTTCATAAGGATAAAAAGATGAAAAGTTAGAATCACATTTGTTTGGTTATAAATAAGATTAGGTTCATGTAGGATTAGGTTTGTTGTTTCAAAAGTTATTGTTAGCATTGCCTCAGAGCTCCATTTTAGGAGTGAAGTGAGTTTTGTAATTGGATATTGATAGGTTTTAGAGCTACATGATTCTGGATAAAAGGAAAATTATGATTTTCTCACTGTAATCACCTTGTTATGAGAGGTCTTCAGCTTCATCATATTGTATTTTGTGGTAGAAACTATTTGTGGTGTAACTACGTCATGACACTGGTTGCTATTTATGTACTTTCTTGGAACAGCAGTATTTTTGGGGGCTTTTATTGCCTTTACTGGATAGTGACAGCTGAAGACAGACAGGAAAGGGGGTCAGAGAGGGGGGATGACACGCTGCAAAGGGCCACAGGTCGGACCCTTTAACATGTTACTTTTTTGTATCTCTGGAGTGATGAAGTCTTGTCCTTTGGTGATGCAACTTCAGGGTGAAATTCCGAGCACTTGGTTTGGTGCAGCAGATCTCCCTTTAATGCAATTAGGCAGAATCCTCATCTATAAATGGGATTGCATAGTTATGACTGCAAATCATGATGCAATTAATCATGCAGCCCAAATAGGGTTGAGAGTGACAGAATTAATATGTAGTCATAAGTATAATCATGTGAGGCTGTTTGTTTATAAGAAACAGTGTGCTGGTGTGGTTTGAAGTCACTGACCCTGTGAGTGACACATTTCCTTATTTTCCTGCCAAAACACCTCCGATTTACTGACACCCTTTAACATTTGATATTCTTTGACTTTTAACAGCAAAAGACTGAATCCAAGAGAGGAAAAAAGCACTGGTATGCATGGCTGTGCCCTTGCCTCTAACAGTGTGTGTGTATGTCTCCTCTCAGGTACTACGCTGACATCAACCGCCTGCCTGCCATCAGTGATCAGGATATGAATGCCTATCTGGCTGAACAGGCACGCCTTCACTCCAGTGAGTTCAACATGCTTAGTGCCCTCCATGAGATCTACGCTTACGTCAGCAAGTACAGCCAAGAGGTGAGGCCCAGTCAACACACTGTAACATAGATATGTGCTGTAGAGGTCCTGCTGGTGTGGTCAGCCGACCGCAGTTGGCTTTTCATATTAAAGTGGCTGTAATCCATATTTTTATATTAAAAAAGTATAAAATGACTGTCTTTCACGTTAGTATTATTGAGTATTATGACGAGACTCTGCAGTTTCCCTCTAAAGCTTCATGACCATTTCATTAAAAACAGCTGCGCCTGGTAGTTCTGTTACGCTCTGATAAACCCTCTGTACGCTAGCTGTCCAGCACCAAACAGCAGGCAGACAATGTTAGCGACTAGCTGTTGAACACAGTGGAGCATTTAGCCACTGTAGAACCAGATCATTCCCTCAGGAGCTGGTGGAGGCCGAGCTAAAAGTTGCGTGAATATTGGAGTTAAATTAATCATGCGAACACAAACCCAACTCTTAATGAATGCTGATGTTGCTTTGTTTCTGTTGGGTGTGTAGACAGGCAACTGTTTGCCATCTGTCCACCATAACAACTTTATAAGGTTATTACTGTACGTGTCAATGCTCCCAAGTGGCCAAAAATACCAATTAATGCAGGTTTAGAGAGTAACTAAGCAGTGTTTTGCCACCCTCTCTGGTTGCTTGTTAGTAGTCAGAGGTGTTGCTCTGTTGCACCTGTGCAGTGATGTCATGGTTAAATGATTAGGGATTGGGCTGAATGATTATGTTCACTGGGATTAATATGTTGATTGATTTTTCAATTAATCAGTTAATAGTTTTAGTATATGACATGTCAGAAAAAAAGAAAAAATGCCCATCAAAATTTCTCAAAACCAAAGCTGGAGTCTTCAAATTGCGTGTATGAATACTCAAAATATTAAGATATATTTACAATGATGTAATACAGAGAAAAACAGCAAATACGTGCATTTAACAGGGTTCAACTGGCAAATGTTAGTGTTAATGGAGCTAAATAAATTTTTTTGCTAATGTTGCTAATGTTGCTAATGTATTGATATGCATTGAATTCTAATTAATTAAACCAGTGGTGATTCATTTAAATCAGAAACTTTAATCAAATGCAGTAAAATGTACAATATATTTATTCATGTGGAAGCTGACAGTGTTGTAGATCAGCTCAGTGCATGAGCATATTTGCCCATGTGTGTGTTTCTGTGTGTGTGTTTTAGATCATTGAGGCACTGGAGCAGGATGAACAGGCCCAGAAGCAGAAGTTGGCGTATAAAGTGGAGCAGATCATCTTAGCCATGTCTACAGAGAGCTGAGACAACACACACACACACACACATACACATGCAAACATACTCACCTACATACATACACATCACATTCAGTATGCACACACTATACATACACACAACACAATATTTCGTTACAGAGGATAAACCCATCTGCAACACACGTGGCACACACACACAGACATTGCAGATTTAATGGACCTACTGTATAAACAAACTGACAGTACATACACACATGCCCATTCATCTATATACAGTATACACACACACATACAAGTGTACATACACAAACCACTGCACACATCAAACAGCAGATCGTCCCAAAGCACGACTTTTGAATCCAATGTCATTGTTTTTTCAGAAGAAACTCCAACAGGCAAACATCCAACTTTTAAAAGGGTCCTATAGAGAAAGAGACAGAGAGAAAGGGAGAAACAGAGAGTGAGAGAGAGAGAGAGAAAGAAAGGGGATTTGGGCCATCACAGTTGCTGAATTTGCAGCCAATTCTTATCCGTTGTGTAATGGTTTGTCTTTGTAGTGGGTACTTATACAAAATGTGTGTGTGTGGCATGGCTGGAGCTCTGAGGAGAACAGCACTTAATAAAGAATGACTCAACTTGAAAAGTCACTGGAGGAGCTCAACAAAGACAGGAGCCAATTTAATGGGACGGCACATGTGGTAAGACAAGACTCGAAGTACTTTTAATATGTCAAAGATGACGGACACTTACTCGCACTACATATCACAGGCTTGGAGTGACATCGCCATTCGGAGCCATTCATAGCAAAGATGTGTAACTTTGTGTTGTTAAGCCTTTTCCTATTGCCTTTTAAAGGCTTAAAAAAGAAAACACTAAAGACTATTGCATAATTACTTTTCATTTCCCCACTTGAAGCTCCCTATCAGAGTTTATTTTTTGTTCAATGAAGATTTTCTGACTTATAACTCAACACAAAATTTGTCATTGACAAGGTGAGGGTCCAGCTCTTTAATAATATAACACTGAGAAGGTATTACCTTCAAATGTGAAATATATGTAGAGATATTTCCAGACCCAAACCCTGACTTTTGTGCCAAATATACTGTCTCATGTTTCATTCATGTTAAATGCTCCTGTTGAAGCTATTAATAATACATGCCATTATGCGGAAAAAGATCCCATTTGAGATAGGAAATTTTGTACAGTGATGATCTATAGACCACCAATTCAACCATTCAAAGATAAGTGGAGACCAAATTGAACTGTAGCAGAAAGCATGATTAATGATGCTCTAAGTCTGATCGTGGATCAGATTAGCCTAACCCTGGCCAACAACACCCCACCACCACCACCACCACCCTCCCTGTCTCATCAGTCATTGTTTACATTTAGCGTGATACTTGAATTGCACCAAGTGTACCAGATATTAAGAACACCTGCTGCTCCTGGGAAGTAATCTGGTCAGATTAAGTTAGATGAAGGCTGTGATGCCTTATTGATTTTCCAAATAAATCCACTTTGAACATAACCTGGAATTTAGATGCAGGAATTCTAACCATGGAGACATTTGAGCCGTGAGGTGCTGCAACAGAGTCTGCAGTTCTGTCTAAAGTAAGTGTTCCTAATATTTTGTACACAGAGTGGATATATGATTAATGATATTTGCTTGGATCAGCAATTGGTCCTTGTAAAATTAATTAATGAAACATCAGTTTGTTGCTTCACAGTGCTTTCTTTGCTTTACATCCTTTTCTCCATGCTTTAGCGTATAATTCACAAGTTTTAATTTTGTGTTCAAATGTACATTTTACCTAACTGCTTGTTGTCTCCTTGCTGCTGTATTTATAGAGTGCCATATCTTAACTTAAAAATGATTATCATGAGGACAAATTCAGCCTGAGGCATCGCATTAATTCAGGGGTTTTGTTTTGATTGTTTGTATTTCACCCATTGCAATGGTGAAAGATGAATTTCTCTCTATGCTTGCAGCTGTTTCATCGCTCCATATAATAGTCACCACGACTGTCTATCAGTGTTATTCTGGAGCGCTGCTCTTTTTTTTTTTTACCATTTCAGTATTAGTGGGGTTAATATACTCCCCACAGGACCTTGAATCACGCTAATCTAGGAGAACAAGATAAAATATGATAAATAATAAATACATTTCCTGCTAAGTGTTGAAATATGACAGAGAACTCATATGTTCTATGTGTGGTTTGATAATGATAATTTATAAATGTGTTGTGCAATAAACTGTCAGACATTTAAACTGTAATGTTTTTTAAACTATATTATTGTATAAATACTGTACATAAAAAACACTCCTATTTTGCAAGCAAAAGATTCACTTTGTACTGTTGTTATACATTAAATGCGCAGCTGATGAAAATGATTTTTGCCTGGTTTCTTTCGTGGTTATGTTAAATTCTGAAAAATCATGCTGAACAAATTTCTCCATATTCATAATAGTTGAATCCTAAACTGAAACCCTGGTCAATACAAATCTTGTATCTTTAAAAGCTTAATGGAAAGTACATTTCTATTTTAGACTGTACATATTTGATTTATAACACCTGTATTATAAATCAAAGCTGACTGGCCAAGAACCATTATATAATTTTCAAGTCAATCTGAACTCAGCCACACACACAACTGAATAATCTATTCTTATTATGTCAGTGGATCACTAGCATGCTAATTTGATAGTTAAACTATTATTGGGCTTTCGTGGGAGGGTTTTAAATGTAAGATGATGATGTCAGTGATCCCAGGGGTACATCCATCGCTCAGCCTTTGTACTTAAATTAACATAATTGTTGGCGACAGACACAAATGACGTTAGCCCTCCACTCACTTCTTCACATATGGAAAATATCCAAAGGGGAAACAATCTGTGTCCCCAGCTTTGTATCAATAAGAAAATTCATTATCAAACAGACAAAAAAAAAAAATTGATTCCACAACATTCACTCAAAAGTGATTCTTTTTGTTTTGGAGAGAAATAAGCATCAATATGTCTGTTGAAAAGGTACTACGTGTATTATTCTAACATCAATCAGTATAATTACTGTAAAGAATAAAATGAATTTTGAGACAATTACGCACAATTTACATTTGGCAGACAGTTAGCAATGTGCTACCAAGTTGGGTTTGGGTCTGTCTGTTGGATTTTGGTTCACAGGAAGAGGGCGTTGTATTTCCAGAACAAACAGCTAAAGCTTTTTTTTATTCTGAAGGCAGCAGAAGATGCAGATGGAACATTCACTTCTAGCTTGTTATTATCTTCCTTAAAAGGAAAAAGAAAATAGTGGTACAATGAGGTAAATGTCCCTTTTATCATATGTCAGTAGTATGTATAGTTTTTAATTTTGTCAAAGGCAGCCAATACATTTGGCTACGACATCAACTGTTTATTGCAATAATACTAAAGAAATCTGAGGAAGCAAATGCAGCACAGAGTACCATTTAAACACACCTTGTCAGACAAGAGCAGCACATTTAACACCAAAGAGAAAGAGAAGCTGAGCTTGTAAAACAACAAAGAAATATCCTGGAGTAAATTACTAAATTCCTTTGAATTTGATTTTTTTATTTTTATTTTTTAAACATGCAATGAACGGCCTCTCAGGAGTGAAGAATCGTTTTCAGTGCCGTCATATTGTGACAGTATTTGGTATGGCATGTGATCAGCATATAGGGGCTCCTGAGCACTTGCCATAAGGAGCCAGAATTCATTATTCATGTTTAACCCTCGGGGCTCTGGGCAAGCAGAGCAGAAGGGGGAGGAGAAGGAGGGATGTATGAACATCCAGGCCTCCCAAACCTTACCTGTCAGATGCAGGTGGGGGTGTCATCAGCGTATTGAAGAGTCCCCCTGTACACCTGCCAGGCTCTAACCCCTTGTCTTTCCTCTCTTCTCTCTTTGCTTGTCAGAGTGCCTACACTCAGCAGCCAGCAATTCCCCCTCACTTACAACACACACACACACACACGCACGCAGGAGGAGGAGGATCATTAGGACTTAAACCTCCTCTACTGACAGCTGAGCAAGCTGCAGGATAGCTTCTTGATAGATGGTTTGATGATACCAGACAGGTTTATGGAGCTACTACAGCCATTAGAAATCCATTATTCTTCAATCAATCCCAGACAGTTGTCATAATATCTCATTCTGTTTTGACCCATGATTGATGCAACTACATTATATTTGTGACGTAGAGTAAAACAACAGTGCAATGCTTAATTTCTGTGAAATTACTGGTTATACACTGCAAGGTATAACAGATCCTCAGCTTCTCCTGCTGCACAGAATATGTGATTCATGGGAAAACGGACCTTACGCACACACTGCAGATCTTGAAGAATAATTCAAATGGTGGCTCTAACTGTGGAATGAATGCTGAATGGAAAAGGCCTTGCACTATGCACATTGCACAATCCAGCATAGTTTATGTTAATAGTCGATGGACAAGGCTATGCTTAAATGGGATGTAGCACTAGGTTATCAAATCAATAAAATGCATTCAATAAAGATTAAAAAACACAATACAATACAATACAATACACTTTTGCTGAAGAATTCAGGTTGTTGAGAGAAGATTCAAATATTTATTAAGCAAAGAAACCTGAATTCACTCTCTCAAATGTGAGAAAATGCCTCCCTTTGTCATATATGTTGTTAAACTGTAATGTCTGTGGGTTTTGGACTGTGCTGATTGAATAAAACAAGCAATCTAAATGCAACTTGGGTACCTTGGGCTGTCGCTTAATTACTCAATTAGCTGAAAAAAGAATCCTCCAATTCATGGATAATGAAAATAATCATTAGTTGCAGACCCTAATGCAGTAAAATGTCCCTACATTAAATACTACTTGACTTATACAGTGATTTATTTTTGCTGAAACTCTGTCAGGGAGGTGTTGCCTAAAGCCAATGGTAATTTTTGAGGCTGCTTTGCTGTGCAGGATTGCAACTGAAAACTGCACATACAAACACATACATCTTTTTATATACAGTACACAGATGCTTTCCTTTCTCCTTTTATTTGGGATGAAAACCAGCAGCCACTGTTAGTGGATATAGATACAAATATGTCACACCTTTGTTTATTCCCTTCCATAATGTAAATTCCCTCTACGTTACAATCAAGCATCAAATTCCCTCAAGCACCACAGGAACACAGCCTAGAGGTCTGCGAGCATCAGTCTCCTGCTGCTTTAATTAAACGCATACTACATTATCAGACTGCACACAATCAAACAGGCACTGTTATGTTTGTTCTTGCCAAGGACAAAAGACAACTGTCCAAACCAGGGGAAAAAATCCCTGATGACTGTATAGAAAAAATCCCAAATGACCGCAGCTCAGCCTCTATCAGTAACAACTTGTTTCAGGATTTATTGGATGAGCTAATCCATGGCGGCATTTTATTTCCCCCATTTGCTGTAGTAATTTCTCTTTTGTCCACTAGCAATAACACGGTCACTTGCTGACTCTGGTCATAACTGCCTTCATTTCTCACTACCTAACACCAACAGCTGGATTCATTAAATATACGCAGGTGGAAATGGTTTTAGTTCCACAAAAATATACATTAAGACTTTAATGATGTACTGATGAAGCAAATGGACAGTAGGTTGAGCTGATTCTGGACAGCAGACCAGTCTATTGGTGCCATCTTCTGGAGAAAGTTGTTATCACAAGCATGACTTGAAACAGAGATAAAATTAGCTTCCTTCATTCATTCAATGGTTACATCTATTTGGAGTACAAACTGGGATGAGAGAGAAGGATCATGTGAGACGCTGTGAAAATGTGATGCAGGAAGAGGGCAAAGGGTAAGAATGTGTCTGTAACAAAAAGTGTCTGTTTCAGCAGTGCTGCCTGAGGGTTAGTGTGTATCTGTGTGTGTGTGTTCTGAACATCTGCAGAGCTGTGCGGTGGTCCTGTAGGTCATGACACAGACATACTGAGAAACCAGACTGTACCCTGAGACTGAGAGGAGAACCCACACAGGGGTGTCTTCTTGACGCACATCTTGTTTTGGGAAGAAGTTACCTCATTAACACAAAACTTCCTTTCTTTCTCTTTTTTCATCTTCCCGCTCACTTGAAGGCGAGACCTCGCAGCTCAGCCCAGAAAGGTAACGGTCAACATTTGCTGCAGTTTGAAATGTAATCCCCTCCCACTACTCCTCCTCCTCCTCCTACTCCTTCCAAACCTTCCCTCACTTTCCCTCCTTCTCAACTTCCCTCTCCTGCACTCATGAAATCACTTCAAGACAGGCTCCCTCCTACACAGCCAATCGGTGAGCTTTGTGGGATTTATGGTTCCCATTTTCAAAGCTCCATAAAATGTGTATTACAACGTGCATGTGTTTCTGAGATTGTGTGTGTCCGCATGTGTTAGTGCAAATAAATTAACCAAAAATTAAATTAAGAACACCCTTTCAATGAGGACTTTAAAAATGTCCTCACCATTAATTTAGCAGAGCATGACAATTGCTTTTTGTCTTTTCCTGTGGCTTAAGTCAAAACAGAACCATGAATTGTTAATTATGAACGGGTGGCAAAGAAATGTTCTTCCCACAAAAGATCGTCACATTAGGAGAGTCGCTGTTTTACAACTTCCTGTTCAGAGTTCTGCCTGGGGCTCTTACAAATAATCCATTGCTGGTGAACTCATGCTCTCAGACAGAATAAATAGCTGCTGGTGCTGCAAAACAACACAACAAGTCACTGCCTTTCAAAAGAGGCTGAACTTAACGTTTATCAGTAAAAATGTTCTGATAATATAATCGCTGACATATTTTGCTAACAAATTCTGTAGTTAGTGAGGGAGCTCTGCCATTTAAAGTAGCCTACTGATTCATCAGCCAAGCCTCAGTGATCCTAGGGGTCTCCAATTAGCAGCTTAAACTTTCATTACCACAAAATAAGACTTCTTGGACCAGACGCCAGTGACCCTTTGACTAAAAACGGTCTTAAATCACCACCGTTTTGCAAGTTTTACCCTAGAAAGTAATTAGTAATGCTCATTGACACTGTTTTGTTGCTTTCTGTTTGAGATTAGAAACAGGTGTGCATGTGTGAATGCATATATTTTGACTGCAGGAAAGAAAAAAAGACAGAGCTTGCATGCAAGTAAAAAAAAAAAAAATTGCATGTTCACAAAATGTTTGGCAACAGATCAGGATTTTTGTGGTCTTTAAAGTATATGGTAAATCTAAAGGGGACTCCTCGTGAGAAAGTACAGGCACAAAAGCGCAACGCTTCTCTTTTGATATTGAACTCCATTGCCTATATTCTCTTGAGACACTTTTCAGAAAGCATTTAACACACACGCTCCGAGGTGTATACACACAATGCAGGGAACTAAAAAGCACAAACCTCAAATCTGGTTTATACACACTTGCAAGCTAAAGCAAAATACACACTGCTGTCAGAAATCATCTGCGACACCAGCCAATATATTGTGATTGCAATGTACTGTTACTGAAGAAACAGTGCAGCAGCTAAAAGGGGAAGGGAGGCAATGTTTTCAAACTCCATAAGCTGCAACAGATGTGCAGAACAGTCAATACTATAAACAAATAAAGCCATATGAAGCCAGGCCTATAGGCTTTAAATCACAGGATGCCAGTGGTAGAAATGTTTTCCAGATTGGCTTTCTGTAACGACTGTAAGGAGGAATGCACTTGTGTTGGTTTCCTGCTCTGTGACCATGAAGAGTTTTACTGTGTGACACTTAAGAAGAGACACATGTCACAAAGGAAGACATAGATAAGAAAGTTGGGTGTTTTTTCTTCTTAAAATTTTTGGTTTCAGAGTGGATTTGCTCATTTCAGTTGAGTTTTTATGGTTTAAAAATGTTTAGTTTTTGTTTAGGGGTTGCTTGTCAGGGGAAAGATTTAGGAATTTAGGAAACAGGTATTATAAAAAGGCAACTGGCTCACAGTCATGTAGACGTCCCAGTCTTAATAAACATACGCACCAATGTCTCCTTTGTCTTTTTGTGTTGTTAAATTGTTAAAGACAACAACTAAAGACATCTCCTGTATATTGTATTAGTTCGTTTTGTAAGTACACAATATCGTTTCAGTTAGTTAAGATGTGTTCATTTTAGTTTTTAGTTTTGTTTCAGTTAACTACAAAAACCTTGGGGTTTTTTGGGGGGATATTTATTATTACCTTCAAGTTACAATGACACAAAAGGTGAGAATAAATGTAAAATGAAAAACATACACATTTAATATAGGTATCAAAAAATAGGTTTAAAACATGAAGGTACTAAGCTCCTTGCAAGGGTGAAAGAAAGAAAAGTAGAAGGAGAAATATACAAAGGAAGAAGAAAACTAAATTGCCATGGTTTGTCCTGCTGCCCTTTGTTGAGGGTGAAAGGTCTATTCTGTGCCGTATTGCCATCTGACATAAGGTGTGATTCATGAGGACTCAAGTAGCAGAAATACTTAACTAGCTAACAGTCTAATGAATGTTTTACTGGGGTGACATGACTGCTGCTGTCCAGCTGTGGCTGCTGTAATGGGCACACCACTGGTTTTTCTCTTGGGGTTTTCTGCAAAGCTCATCTTGAGTCACAGTGAGGGGCCAATTGCCCACCTCAACGCCCTGCTGTTTGAGTTGAATGTTTGATAAGGGCCTGGCAAGGAGGAAGGGTGGGGGAGTAACAGGGAGGAAATGGGGGTGATGGGGGGAAGGATGGGGCCAATACAGGGACGGGGGACTATGGGCACTTGGACTGGTATCAAATTACAAGACCATTTCCCAAGCATTTTAGATGTAGCTGTGGTCCAGTTTACTTTTCTCGACTCAGTGTTGTTGCTACTTTTTGTTGTCCAGGAGGGTGGGGCTTTTTTTTTTAACAAGTCATTTAGCATACCTTCACCAGTGGTTCCAGATGTGTGATTTACAGAGAGCATGAGAACTCCTAGCAAAAGAGCTAACAAAAGTAAAGCAAAGATCCTCAAGTTGCAGGGGGGCTGGGTGCTGTCAGGACTCTGTGGAAGTGTGAAAGGTTTAAGCGGATCCCGTGGTGTCTTCACTACTGAGATGGCTGTTGTTGATTGATGGTCTTGCTGAGTGGTGGGGGCTTCGGGCCACTGAAATGGATTAATAGCATTAGCATAACAGTGGATCACACTTTTGTTTAGAGTATGACATTCTGCTCCATAGTCTATCTCCATAAGCCTATTAGGGACCAGAGTGTCACTGCCTATTGTGAACTATCACCTTTCATTGTGTAGTGGATTACTGCTCCCGTCCAGACAGGGTTCACAGCTCAAGCAGACAGTGTGAGCAAAGGATAACGTAAACAGCATCACTAAAATCATTCTGCAACACAACACACGCCATATGCAGCCCAATTAAGGTGGATTCAAGTAATGGAATACTTAATGTATCTATACGTACAAACATTGATCGGTATTTGAAGAATGTTGCACTTAAGTTTTTTTTTCTTTTTGGAGGGAAAAATACACAACATCCCAACAAGACCCCATTCTCCTCCTTCCCTCCGTCTGCCTTGCGTCTTCAGAGGGGTGGGGGCACAGAGGAAGGGTTAAAGTAACCAGTGGAAGACTGGGTGTAGGGCTGGGCTTCAGTGGGGGAGGAGGGGGGCTATATAAAAACTGACAGAACACAAGTGGTGCTTTATCCACCCTGTCCCGCTCTGGGTAAGAGGAAACCCTAAAGTGCTCAGGCTCAACCAGCTTTACCCTTTTCTTTCTCTGCCTTTTCACTCACACCCGTCGGACGTGTGCAAGCTCAGGACAAGAATGGCAGCATCATCTGCACAGAGAACAAGCGGGCCCTGCAAAATGTTGGCTTTTGCCTTGCTCCTCATCGCCTCACTAAATGGTAAGTAGAAAAGAAATGCTTAATGCAAAGAGGGTCAACATCAGAGAGATCGTATGGCCATCTACAGAGAAAGAGGGAGGGCCAGGAGGGGTGGGGTTGGGGTGGAGGAGTGTTTGTTTGAATGGTCTTTGAGTTGAATCCAGGTTTTAACCCTACAACCCTTTTACTCTCTGGAATGCTAACACACTGAAAACAAATCTATAATGTGAGACTTTATGTGTTTTGAAAAGGGTTTGATAAGGCCTTTTTTTCTACAAATATCCTGACGGAAAAACATTACTTTGGAGTATACCTTGGCAGACAAAGGGATCATTTTAGAGAGAACAGTTTTGTAATTATATGGAGGCACAGGGAAGTCTTAAAGTATTATATAGAGTAAATCTAAAGTATCTCTATCCTGATCTTGTGAAATTAATACATTTCATTTGAACTATATACTATTCAGTATTAAACCATTTTTAAACCTTTCCCTGGAGCTATGTTTGCTATTTCATTGACCTGATTCCCATGATCTTCAAAGACTTTGAGAAATGTGTATTTATATTTAGCTGGTTGTAATGTGAGGCCAGTTGAAGTGTGCGTGAGCGGAGGGTGTGGAGTTTGGTCATTAATGTGCGTTTCAAATGTGGTTGTGCTGACATAGTAAGGGATTTAGTGAGGCATCAGGAGAACTAATGGTGTTAAACTATGTGTAAAGATAACATGTGGCTCACATAGCTGACCTCCTTATACAGTAAGAACCAACAGAAGAGCAGTTCTGATCTCATCTATTGTCTATACTAAACCAATCAACCTCCACAACATCGTCACATTATCTCAACATTCTTAACTAATCAATAGGGTGGAGCCAATTCAAGTTCAGGTTGTTTGTGATAAAATTGGCAAATGTTTGTGATAAAATTGGCAAATGTAAACAATGCAGTCTGTTTTACCTTAAAAATTAGATTTTTGCTTTTTTAAAGATTTTGTTTCCTATCAGCCAGGGATGTAGTGTACACCCTCTGAATTCAGTCCAAGTTGATTTTGAACTGTGTCCACTTTAATTCAAGTACAAGTCAGTCGAGAGGAAATCAAGATCTACTCAAAACAAAAACCAAATAAGGCGACAAACCCAGTTTGTTTTCCAAATGTAAAAATACTTCTCAGTGGTTTGTGCAGATGTAGATCAATATGGGTGTGTGATTACATACAACCCCAGCTTTAACCCATAAATCACCTGCAGTGGCAGAAAGAAAATGAAGAGATGGATCATGTGAAGAAAAAACATATCTGTGAAACTTTTTAGATGGATAATCCAACTTATATCAATAAACACAAGATGAAAAAACGGAGCTAAGAATGAGCACAGCTATACAGCTATACTATTAATGCTCTCTGTTGTGGCTGGAAATGAATCACACACTGGATTGCTTAATTCAAACCTTCTGTCTTGTTCATGGGATATAGCTTACAGGAATGAGATCATCAGCAGTGAGGGGCAGCTGCATCTGATTTGGAAAATGAAACTGCCTTGACATAATTTCAACCTATAGATTCTGAACCAGAGGCAGCAAAACTCTTATTCAGCTTTTGAGAGAAAATAAATCAATATCTTGATGCGCACTGCAATGTTTATCTTCCGTGGAAATCACAAGTTGCTAACACAAAGCAACTCTGCACTTGTGCCAAATGTGTGTGTGTCAGAACCGATGAATAGCAATGGAGCAGATATTACACAGATGGGAAACAGAGCAAAGAAAAAGAAGGCCACTTATGTTCAACTATATTTCAACTACTGGATAAAGCATCTGTCTCCTGAGTCAGACAGAATCCCTCTTGTTGAATTGTCTTGTCAACCCAAAAGCTGGGAGCAGAGGAAAGAAGGGCTAACTGTACAACTTCACTGTGATGAGGTCAGAGCGGATTCACAGATGTTAGTGAGTGTAACAGTTGCCCAGACAACCTGCAGGGGGGTCGTAGTAGCGGAGGATAAACAGGTGATGATCAGAAAATACAAGGGGGGGAAACCCCTGTAGAGAAGAAACAGAGGGTTGAGATGAAGCAATGCACAGGGCGTGAAAATTTACTTTGTCGTCAGTGACATGACCAGAATGTCTCATCCTCAGAAAGTTTCAGTTTAAATATCTGAAAACTGTAATTATAAACAATTTTCATAATACAGCTTAAGCTCTGCCTGCACTGTGAAGTGGTTTTAGGAGACTCTCTGGTTAAGCAACAAACCCTGCCCAACCTCACTGCCAACCCCAGAGCATGTAATTATGTAAATCATTGTTTGCGTACTTCCAATTGAAGTAACAGATGCACCAAAGGATCGCAGAAACAATGTCAACAACAGAGCACTCATTCCTCTCATGAAGAAAGTAGCACTGATGAGCCAAGTCAAATCCTAGAGTCAAGTGCGCCAGTGGTGGCAAGCAGACATCTGGACGCACACACATAAGATCCCCATTCACTCGGGATCGGGGTTTTCATCCTCTCCTAATAGCAGAAAGGCTGCTTTTCCACTCAGCTCTTAACGGCTTTGTCTTTGAACTTTTTCCAGCCTCTGTGCTTTTAGACTCTATTTACTCTGTGTGTATTCACATACAATAAGCGTTGACATAGAAGAGCCAAACAAGCTGCTTTCTCAAACAACCAGCATGTGTCCTCATTAGATACACGGAAGGAAAGGGAAGTCAAGGCTTGAGTATCAGATGGTAACATGAACAGTAAAAAAAAACATTGGTGTGTAAATGGGTGAACAACAGGCCAATTGTAAAGCGCTTTATCCGTTAAGGTAGAAAAGCATTACATAAGTGCAGTGCATTTACTATGTGCACTCTAGTTCAGCGTCTTAATGGCCTATCATGGTTGTTTTTCAATACCACCCCTGAATGTGTGTGTGCAAGTAATTACTCTGGTAGATCTTTGAGAGATATAGTGTGTCTCAAATTCTTTCTGGGCAAAATCAATGTTGAGCCTCTGAGCTATTGACGCCCTGATCTGCCTCACTCTGCAACAGGATCCCCTAACAGTCTACCTGCATACACTCAAACCAGACAGGCTCATTCAAGGTAATGCACAAGGCAGTGAAACTGTAGTGGGCAATTGTGAGCGTGTGTGTTTGGGAGGGGGGTGTGATATAAAGTTCCCAATTGAAAGCAGATGTCATGTTTCCTGATTGTGGTCCCCCAAAACAGAAATTTGTTCGATAAGGAGCTGCTATGGCCTCAGGGTTGGGTGAACACTGCCGCTGAGCAGCACTGGGTGAAGTAAGGGCTGCTTCTACGGGCCTGATTGAAACCATGAGATCCAGTTGCTTTTCTGCCAAGAGAGAAGAATGGGCTGGGTTCTGCTATTAATCGCTGTGACAGGAACGACAGAGGAGGGGGTGCAGTCGAAGGGGTCAAGATAGTGGGGTCAGCAGTCTGTTGTTTCAAAGAGGGTAGAGTTGCAGAGCATGTTTAACCCTAAGGGACTAGGTTCCAATGTCCCATTCCTCAGCACGCTCTCAAATTCAGATTCTTTAAGAGCAGCAGGATATTAAATCATGAAAACACTCCTCATGAAGAAAACACTCTGAATGCTTTCATTAATGCAATATAGTGTCTAGAAAAGCCAAGAAGACGCAACCACTTGGCGCTAAACAAGATGAGGAAAGATTTAAATGTATATTTTTGCTATGTATTTACATAATTTCAGAGTATAAACTTCTAATTAACTTCTGGAGATGTATTTGAAAGAAAGTGAACTCAATTATAATAATAATTATTTATGCTCTTTCTTATAGTGCATTTGGTAAAATCAAAACAATTACATAAATAAAGAATAATTATGAGAGGCCAGACTGACAAACGTTACAAGGTGATTACACTCATTGTTTTGTCTCTACCTTTTATTATGAAAATCCATGTTGGGCTCAGTGCAGGAGGGGTGGGGTGGAGGAGGTGTGCTCTTGGATCAAATTTCTATCCAATTGATGCCAGAGTGATGTCAGAGAACCTCTGGAGCGGTACTGTGACATTACACATTTGAGGCAGGGCCACAAGCAGAAGAAGGAAAATTCCAACTGAATGGGCATTAGCATTACACTGTTCATAAATTCTGAAATATTGGTGATTAACCATCACTTAAGTCCCAGAGTAGGGGCGTCATAGGACTCACATGCCTGGGCGTCCATGCTGCCCCTTCCCACAGACCCTACTCAAACAACCCTGTGCAAGGCCGTCATTTATATCCTAGATATCAACAGATTCCGGACAGTTCTCGCTGACTCTGTCAAAACAGTTCAGACATCTACATTCTGCTTCAAAACCATCCAAAAAAACTGGTTTTGGCACAAGTCTAAGCTGCAAACGTCATCTGTGGATAGAAAGATCTAAGATAAATGATATGACTTGTTGGACTGTTTTAAATTCCAATGAAAATACTGCGTATATCATGTAATAACTATTGCATGCTGCATGTGGCAGGAAGGGTTTTCAGTAGAACCTCAATCATTGGGATTTTGGAATGGTGGTCTAATAATGTGTGCAGATCATTATCACCTCACCGTGCCCCATTACACAGCAATGGAAGCTGGGAGAGTTGGGCGGCAAGGTTGTCCCTCCTAAACGTAGCTCAGAATTTCTCTGGAAGCCAGGCTGGGACTGGATGCCGTAGCCAGCTGGTTCATGTTTCACATACAGAGGCACACAATAGAAGGTGTACAATGCAAATTGCAGATGAATGGGAGCCATTGGTTGTGTACAAAGATGTGTTCTAGTTCCTCAAATGGAACAAGAACATTGCGCCTTAATTTGCAACGAGTGCATGTTTAGCATATTAGATACGATACAAAGCAAGCTTAGGAGACTGAAATCAAGCAAAGCCTCCCAGGGCCACGGAAGAGAAAGTAGCTGTTACTTTATGGCTCTTGGCATGTTGCTTTACATTACACTATGTGGTGTGGGAGGTGTGAGGGCTGAAGCCTACATCTCACCTCGATAGATGCCTGGGATTAGCTGTGCGTGACTTGGAGAGGGCGAGCAGACAGGGAGGGTTGGGAGGGAAAGGGCGTGGAGCTGCAAGCTTGTCCTCTTCCAAAGCCCGCCACATTCCTCCATCCGGAGTCCCAAGAGACGGGGGGTGTGGGGTAGAGCATTTCCAGACCGCAGATGTCACTCAGAGCAATATGGTGGGAAAATCTTCGAGAGCCTAGGCTGTATAACATATGGAGTCAGAGCTGATTAGGTTTGTCATGCAATGATAGCAAGACACATGACTGCTGACTGATATCTTGGCTGCTTTTTAACATTACACAAAACAAAGGAATGAAAGACAAGTCTGTGTGGGTATGAGGGGTTGTGTACATTATGCATCAGTGGAATGGTTCAATCAAATCAGTGAATAATCACCGTTAGCTGTGGCTCCTGCTGAATGAGGGAGTGAAGGGTAAAGGGCAGTGAGGTGATGATGGGTTCAGAGGTCACACTGTCAGGAAGTGTGCTGACCTCACGCAGGGAACAGGGCTACAGCAAACACCAGAGACATCACTGTATTATATTACAGCACAAAGCTACAGTTCAAGCTTACAATCTAATTTCTACTACTTGCAGGTCCTTACTGTTTCTTCTTCATCCAGTAAATAAATATTAGCAAAGCAGCCAACAATTCATGGTGATTGTGTAACAGGAAGCATCAAGTCCTGAAATTAATAATAGCCAGACTTGAACCTTTTAGGTCTACATTCAAAACAAAACAATAAAAGGCAGTCATTCAGATCGTGCTGTTTCTGTAAATGCTGGCCATAAGAGTTAGTTATATGCAGAGGTTTCATTCCATTCGGGCTCTGGTCTGTTAGGGAAGTTTGTTTGTGTAATGAGTGATGAATGGTCAGTGAGCTGGAGAGGATTTACTGGAAACAAACAAAACAAAACAAAAAACAGGACATAACGTATTGTTCTAAAGCTAGAAAAGCTCGCTCAAACGAGGATGTTTTGCGTTATGAAAATGTATCTGCCAAGTTTTACAAATATGCGCTGCCATGACATCATTAGCAGAAGACTAGTAAAACAGTTAATTTTTACAGTATGGATTTAATATCCTCCTTAATCCTTCAGACTCAAACATGTGCTGTATAAACAGGAAAATTGTGTTAAAATAAATGTCGATTCCAGTGTGGTTCTCTCCATTGTAAAAGGAAATGTGACTTAATTTCCAGTCACTCACCACAATATCTCACCAATATCCCACCAGAGACAGCCCAAAACCCCAAACTGTTACTGAAAATTAAATATACCCATGAGTCACAGCTTCAATCTTTACTGTTTTATTTTACAACACCAGTGACAGAGTCTTACCCGCCTGTCTACAAACCACCAGACAATGTAAAGCGATCACAGAGCTGAAACAACACATTTCAGCCTCTGCACTCTCGCACTCCTGTGTGAGAAAATGTGTCACATTTGTATGAGAAAACCTGACTTATTCCAACCATCTTATCCATTTTTAACCTCATCTTTTCCAGTGAAATAAACAGACAGACCACCCAGAGATGGGTGAGGCATTGCAGCTGTAGTCCATAGGCTACAGACCGGGGGTCTAACAGACAGACTTAAGGTTAGGGAGTCCTTGACCTGGTCCACACCCACGCTAATGCTCCTAATGGTAAACTAGAGACACCGAGGATACTAAAATGAGGCACTAAATTCAGCAACAGTCTGGCTCTCTACAGAAACTTGCCCACCATCTGTAAGGAAAGTGCAAAACAGCCTAGAGGCCAGTGACTCTGATGTATTTTCTTATTTATTTGAACCAGTTACTAAGTGTAGGTCTATTTCCCCTGTTTAGATACTGTATGACAGACAGCTGCAATGGACAGTTGCCTGAAGACCTCCCTGGAGATTACTGCCCCACCTGCCAGCACGGCACACAGTGTTTACTCTGTACTTGTGGCACCTGTCTGTCACAATGATTTATCAAAGGAAGTGAGTGGACATGTGTCACAGTCCCACCACTGTGTGAATATACAGTATGTGAAAACCTCAAGTAGTGACTAGAGACAGTGAGATCACCATGAGGACACCAGTGTGTAACAGAGGAGAGAAAAAAACATCAACATGTAAGAAGGCAAATGGAGTGTGAAGTGTTAATGTGGTAAACAAAGTGCATCTTTACTTTTGGTAAATGGCAATGGACCTGTACTTGTATAGCGCCTTTCTAGTCTTCCGACCACTCAAAGCGCTTTTACACTACTTTTAAGTCCTTTAAATTTCACTTAAGTATATAATACTACTATAAAACTAAACGTTATGACAATTTATTGCCCAAATAAACATGAATCAGGTTACACATGTTTTGTTATGCTGTTTAAATAGTTAGTCAAGCAGGCCAGCATTCAAAAAGCTTATTTATTATTTCTACTTTTCAAACTACCAAATTAAATGTTTGAGTACAGTATAAAAAATATTAGCATTCACAAATTTAACAACATATTTTAAGCTAATGTTGTACAGTCACATATGTGCACAATGAAAACAAAGCCAGCAATTAAATTCAATCTCAATGTTAAAAGGAACAAGTGGCAGTACAATCTGGTTCAACAGGGGGCAGTACACTGCATTTACAAACAATCTATGAACTTAATCTGGCAGCCAGTGAGAAATAATGAGATCTGCAGAGGTAAGGCATTATGGGAATGTTTTGAGAGTGAAGTAATGCTGTTGTTGAGAGGGAAATCTGGGTACAAGGAATGCATGCTGGGTATTCTGGTCTGACTTCTGGATATTAACCTTGCAATCTGACCTGAGCAAATCAGAGCAGTTCAGCGACTGCAGGGTGTGGTGGCATATTTTACAAATTAGCCCAGAGAATAAAACGTGCCCTGGAAGTTATCCAGGTTATTACAATTTTGCAGGTGAACTAATTAACAGCTGAAAGAACCTGACTAGAAATATCCTATCAAGACTTTGATTTAGTGTTGCAATTTATCAAGCACCCTTACCCCAAAGTCATACAACTTCCTGAAAGTGGAAAATTGTATAATGGCCTATTGCATTATTCAAAAATGTGTGATGTTTTCAATGGAATCATTACCTGGCACCTTTCAACAGCACGTTTAATCGGGGCATTTAACTGTTAAACAGGGTTGATGGAAAAAATCCTCTCACATAATATATTTCAGAAACGTATTTTGTATATCCCACTTGTGCCTGAGTCACTGACCACAGGATCTTTTGAAAAGCCCCAGAGTGAGAAAGATTGCATTTCAAAGTAAATGACTTCATGAGAGCATCAGTTATCTACTGCAATAAGATCTATTACCTAATCTTCAATCACTGCAGAGGCATCTTGGGACACAAAGAAATCTTACTGTGAGCACACAAAAGAGCTTTCATACACTGCTTGAGTTCATGCATTAGGATGATTATTGACGTTAAGACAGCACACTGGTGAAAACTGCAGTCCATCCGAGCTATGAGCTTCTACCTCACATTACAACTTAAACAAATCATGCTTGCTGAACCATAATGAGTTAGTGTGGGATAATACCTCATGTTTCTTCAGAGTAGCTTTACCTTTGCTTGTGATAAATAAAAAAGGTCCAGTGTGTAAGATTTAGGGGGCTCCATGTGCAGAATATGACAGAAGTATGCATCGCATACAGAAGCATATATGAAGTATTTTAAGTCATGCAGTCTCACCAATAGATGTCACTAAATCCTTCGCACTGCACAAATTGAAAACTGTCCTTTAAAAACAGCAGCAAGTGACCACATGTAGAGTTTGGCACAGAAATAATAACACAATATGCAGACAAAAAAAAGGGCATTTAAAAGCTAAACAGAACTCTTTTGGTTGTGATTGACGGTTCATATCAATGTGTAAACTGCACCCTTCTGATAACACAGAATATCTTTCTAATATTGAAAATGTTGAATTATTTGGCACAAGTCCATTGTATTGCTAAAAACATGTTTTCTTTGAGCTGACAGATTTGCCTGAGAAGCTCATAGCATTTGTCCCAGTGGAAGTGAACAGGAGGTCAGAGCTTTTGGCCTGGAGGACCAGTCCAGGTCTTGTACTGAGGGACAGTTTATTTTCTCAGGCTGAGCAGAAGAATTAGTCCACAAGTGCGTTATTAATGGCGGACAGTTCTTCAGTGCTGAGACTTGATAATTTAAGGTCATGCTGAGAGAGCTGTCGAAATGTTTTACTGCACAGCAAATCCACAAATTCAGATTGTGACAGAGCTGATAAGAGAATAGTAGCTCATCACTAAGCTTCATAGTAAGTTTATTTGTAGGATTGATGTCAGTATGTGATGGAGTTTTCTCACCGATTTAATAATATGCCCTTGCATCTATGTAAATGAGACAATTTACACAGAAATGTCTATTTTTCATACAAGGTAACATAAAACCATTTTCTGACTTTACAGCAGGAGTCATGGCAGAGGATGGGGAAATTGAAGCAGCAACGGCGCCAAATTTGAATGCACGAGGAGACATGATTGAACGAACAACTAAAGTTCCTGGTAAGAAACACCGACTTGTATACTACCATTTATTTAAAAAAAATATCTGTAGGTTTACTCTATTAATTGATGCATCAATGCCAACAAAGGACCCACTGGTGGGAAAAACGAGGACTCTATTTCACTCACACTCAAATTTTCACAAACACTTCAAATAAATTAATAAAAATATCATCTTTTGCAGATACAGACGATCCACAAGTCGCTGTTTTTCCTTCTGTGGGACTTCTAAATGAACAGACTACTACAGCAGCAGAAGCAGCAGCTACTGAAAAGGAAGGAGACAATAGCGGCCCTGCAACTGAGGCAACTGAGTTCACAGTTAAAGTGCTTACTGATATACCAAAAAACGTGGAAGCAGAGACCCCAGCACCAATGCCTGCCAGAGGCGACGGGCCACAAAACAACATACCAAAGGTACCAAAGGTAAGATGAAGAAGTCCCTTTAGATCACTTAGTCTGTCATTAAGTCATGTCGATATTAGGTTACTTGCATATAATATGTAGTCTGGCTGTATCTGTAGGGTTACATTGAGAAACAAAATGTTATCTGATAAGGCAACTAGCACCCAAGTTATTTTTTTCAAAATATAGAGCTCAGAATAACGATAATAATAAGTCTTTCTTTGGCATGGTAAGATACATCTTTTACACCAAATGTTCTAGTGTTTTAAATGACACTAAGAGAAGAATATTTACAAACGGTGCAAAAGCAGAGAAGGAGGAGCAGTGGTGGTTTTTACATAAGAAAGCAAGTGTAGCAAGATGTAGTGCATCTCTGCGGACCACATTTGTTTGGTCTTGGTTACAAATGTTGTGCTTCCAGACATAAGTGGATACAAATTTGTAATGTATGAATAATTGATATCAGTCCCATAACCAGTGGGGCTCTTACAAAAACCAAAGAAAATCTGAGATTGTTCCTAAGCTATAGTATGTGCTGCATGTACACATTTGCATTTTCTTTGTGATGATTTCAAATAGAATTAAAACATAAAATAAAGGTTTATTCTCATAATAGAAGGGGCATTAACATAGTATATTAAGTGTGCACCATACTGTGTGCTATAACACATCAAAGGGATTGGCCGCTCACCTAATTATTCTGTACGATTTGACCCATGACATGCAGGACGGTACAAAGCGTAAGTAAATTATGGGATAATTAAGAAGTTTTGGTTTCTCTTTGCAGCCAGTGCCACAGGATGATGTTGTCTGTGTCAGCAAAGAGGCGGTCCAGGACAAAAACGCTGTCAATCTAAAACTCAAGGCCTCCTCCAACTGTGTAAGTTCAGAAAACCTCCTTCTATAGAATAAAAATCTATTTGTGCTGCAGAACACAAAGGAAAAAAGGAGAGAGTTTTTGCTTAAATAATCTTTCAGGGCCATGATACTGTAGGAGTGCAAAATATTCATGAACATACACACAAACCAACAAACTGCACTAGAAAGAAAACGGTCTCTAGCTTGGTTTTGGTGCCATTCCCAGTTGGCTATCAGCTTGCTAAACATAAGCTCAGCAGGAAATTCTCCCTTATTTAGGAAGCAGCGACTGTTTTATCTCTGTACCCATAAATCAGTGAAGCTGAAGAAACACTGCATCCATCATTTTAAACATCTATTTCTTTGGGTGGAGAGGGAAGTCCAAAGAGATTGCTGTTGCATATGAGCCAGGGCAGCACAATGGGTGGGCTCGACGCTGCCGTAGAATGTGTAAATGTATAGAGGCTTGAAGCAGCAGTGTAGGTGTGTTTGTTTAGAAATACAAATTCCTCAGTGTCACAGAAAAACAGCTTTTAGGTCTACAGGAATCACAGTGCCTATGTGATTTTGTGATTTCAGCTATGGCTCTCATATAGCCTGAGCAGTAAAAGCTTTTTTTCAACATTTAAACAATGCATAGCAGCAGCTGAAAGCAACAAAATATTACAACCAAGGGGTCCTTGTGCACAAAGACGTCAACAAACCCAGAATTAATAGAAAATAATAATTGTCTTTTATTCATTTTTTCTGGACAACTTAAATTTTTTGGCTTCATCCAACCCAATACTGTCATTTTTACAAATAATCTGGTCTAATGGCCTAAAATTTATTGTTTCAAACCATGTTTCCAATATAATTTAAAAATGAATCATGGCTTAATCTCATTTGGTGCGATCCTATGGTGCAATAAACTATTTCAATTTCTTAAAGACATTCTTATGTAATGTAATATTCCTCAATGAGGAGGAGTGAAGCACGGAGGAGGGTGTCAAAGCTTCAACTTCTGTGTTGTTTAAGGAGTGGATTATTTTAGTAATGAATTTTTTCCTCCTGATCTGAGATACTGGATGAAAGGATGATGGAGCTGTAAATAAACCAGGTTTTAGTGACATATCCATCCAGCTGAGTGATGGAGAGGATCAACTAGAGTCTCAGTGCATGCACTTAATAGCAGAGACAATGTAAAGACTAAATGTCATACTGTGTTCAAAAACAGATCACATTAAGACAAATATTTCCAGATAGAGGTCACTGTGTCCTGCCCATAGCTACGCTGTCTTGTAAGAAAGCCATCTGTCCACTCCTACAGTATATTTCTGATGCTTGGATCAGATTACATCAGGGAAGAGGGTGTGCACAGGGTTGTGAGAGCCCTTAATGGATTAAAGACAAAGATAAAGAACCAGAAGGTGAAGGGATTAGAGGATTAGAGGAGTCGAAGATTCAAGGCGATATTTTGTCTGGAGCTAATCATTCGGAATTTGCACTAAATGTCACATGGATTTGATAAATTAAAATAAATGAAAAATGCTTAAATATTAATTATCTTTTATTTGTCTCCTTGCAGGAAGAAACTAAAGTGAAGCTTGAAAGTGTTCTGCAGGAGCTGTGTGGTGAAGACTGTAAACTGGAGATCTTCCAGGAGGACAACTCTGACGAAATTCTTGTTTCTGGGAAATATGTTGAAGGTCAGTAATGTTCTTGTGGTGATACAAAACTAAAAGATGGACAAAGCACGTTCTCACACCTCATAAACATTCAGCTGATACATTATATGATACAATGATACAGATTATATATTTTTTAGCGTCAGATGACTCCAATTTACTTTACTGGCAGTTACAATGAGTCATCTTTTTGTGAATTGGCATCTCTACTTCCACTTCTCTGTAAATAAAATTGCATTTTTTTGTTATTTGCAGCTGATGTTTCCGGCATGGCTAACAAGTTCAACAATGACAACATCAAGGATAAGGTACTGTACCACTTATATTGTACAGGTGTGACTTTGATTCTCTTCCAAATGTATCATGGTTGCTAATGTACAAGGAATGGACCAAGCTGATACTCAATGTTGCATGTTCTACCAACATCCCACCACGAAGGGTCTAGAATATATGAATCCAAAAGTAAACAGTTCCAATAGACTCAGTCACCATAAATTTGCGGGTTGACTCATAATGAAACCAGACAGGGGAAATACACTAGGGAGAAGAAAAACACTGTCTGTAGACTTTTCCAAAGGCTTGAAGAAGCCAGGCTGACAGTTTGTGTGACAAACAAAAAGCCCACAAACAACCCACTTGTCAGCTGCAAAACATTTTTTCAACTACCTAGGGAACAATCTCGGGTTATGGGTGTGCCTGTCACACCCCTCTTTCTATTTGCATACACTTCATTTCCCTCTTTACTCCAAAGATACTGAATGAACCAATTTTCCAATGTTTCAGCCAAACAGTCAATCTTCATTATTCATTACACCATCTATCATCTACTAACTTTTTATTCTGACCCTGCCTTGAAGCCAGAGGAAATACTGCCAATTATGTAGGTACATCTCCATAAACAAGGCATTGAGTGGGGTTGTTTTCTTTTTCCAACTTTCAGTCACGATTCACTAGACAGGAGTAACCAGATAATGAATATCTTTTTCTGCCAGTGTAACAGTTACACAAAAAGAACACCTTAACATCTGCTTTGTATCTCGTGTTTTCATGTGTGTCAGATTTAGTCTGTACAGAGTGTTTGAGGATTTGTTTGGTTTGCTAGAGGCACTGAAGGTTTGACTTGCTATAGACACACAATGTGAACACTTAACTCATGGTAATTTTGTTCTCATTTTTGTTAGACCGATGTGGAGGAGGCTGTCCCTCGTTTTGGGAAGAACTCTAAGTTAGTGCTGGTTTCCTTGCTGCTAGCGGGCCTGCTGCTGGCTGCACTGCTGGTAGCTGGTTATTACCTCAAGACTCACCGCAAGAACTCCAAAGGAGTCAGACTGGTGAGTAGATTAGAGGTGAATCTCCAGTTCGTCATACTTCAGGAAACATTAATGTGGGTTTTCACATCACATATATCATTATCGTCATGTTTAAGCTGCTTCTAAATGCACTCATGAGGTCAGGTATTAGACAAAGTTCAATTATAGAGACCCTGACTACCTTAAAAAGTAACCCTATCTGGACCAACATTTCTCTCAATGCTGTATTGCCCCCTTCAGTGCGAGTAAAAAAAAGGCATTATGGGCTGGCAGTGAAGCAACCATCTTTACTGACCTAAGATAATTTGGTCCTACAAGATCCAGTTCACTGAGGAAACTGTACACTGTGACTATTTATTTGAAAGAATATGGATTTGAGGTCAAATGTATGGTTATCCTCCAGTAAATTCCTTACTCAAGGGATGACATGCTTGACTCACATGTCCCTTAACTCAAAGCAGCACTGACTTTTTTTTACCCCTTGCCAGGGGGCTACAGATGGTTTTGGTTGTTTTTTTTTTTCTCTCAAGCTCATGACATCATTTTTAAAAGCGTTTACATATGGGGGCACACCCATGTGAAAAAAAAAAAAAAAAAAAGGGCACACCCATGTGATGGAATGGATGGAGTAGATTGCAAAATTGCCTTTGTTTGGTGCCTCATTTATTGAATACGTTTCTGTCGCAGGCGTCAAATATTATCCTCAAAGTTCTTGCCAACAGACAAAGCACCAAACTTAAAGTCCCTTACAACAGGGTTCATATTTTCAGCTAGAAGCAAAGCAAAAGCATGCATTTTGTTAACCTCCCAACAGTAAAACAATTACCGACACCCTTCTGAGTGCAAACACAGCTGAAACCCATAAACCTCAATTACAAAGAATGCATTTGTTTACTTTTGAACAACATCCATTTGTTTGCCCAACGTATTTGAACAGTAAAGTGTTAAATGTGTATCTTAAACCTGTATGAGTGCTGATATCAGTTTTGTCTGTGGGCTTTTCTTAGGCCGAATCTTTCCAGGTGGATGAGGAGAACCAGGCTAATACCCTGGTGTCTGTGGCTCCCCTGCCACAGGAGCCCCTCGATAAACCGACCGCCAATGGTGAGTCTTCACCAGAAAATGGGACCAACCCTGCTCCCACCACTAACGGACACTCTGCCACCCAAACCCCTGTGGCTGACACGGAGATGTGAAGTGTGACACCCCTGATCTCCTGTTCTAGCCATCACCTACTGGGACACACTACCCACAAGCCCCTCTGCTGCCTCAAAGACTGTCCATACACTGAGACAAATTCAACATGAATCCACCAAATACATTCACCTCCCGCTCTTCTTCTCCTCAACCTGCACCTCTAAGGACAATGATGACAATGACAATGATGCTCACGACTATGTTGAAGATAATGACAATGCCTGTAATGTGAAAAGTTTGGGATCACTGGCCTTTGCTGGTGTCAAGAGGAGCCTACAGTACATACGCTGTAATTGGAACTGAGGCTGCTCAGCAGGGCACTAACTGGGATTTGTTAGCTGCCCTGTTCAGTCCAGTTGTAACAATAGTTGTAAAATCACCAAATAATGCCAAATATTTGCTGTTGATGTCAGATGAAGAAGCAGAGAATGCTCCATTATTTCAAACCACAAATTGTGGTGTAATGAAACCAATGAAGCCAGGCAGTTGAAAAGTGACCAGTTTTTGTACTGTTGTAAAAAAAGGACTGACGCTCACTGCTTGAATGTTTGTTTTTGTAGCTTCTCTATTTGCCTTAACCTTAAGACCCGTTAAGTGTGAGACAGGCAAAGAAGAAGGAAATTAAATCATCAAGTTTGAATTCAATGAAAGTTGGCTTTATTATCTCACTAAACCTTGATAAATACTGACCTTTGGTCAAAGTTTGACTGGGTTTAGTTGCAAAGTGCATTTCTATTTTTGTGGTTGTGTGGTGAGTTTTGTGACATAAGTGTACACTTTTTTTTTATAACAAATGCTAATTTCCCCTACTCTCACTACTGTCTTTGGGAATGGTAGAGTGCAGCAGTATTTTAAATTCAGACAAAAAGGAAAAATGCAGAAAACTGACACAAACACAAAACTGGGAGTTTTCATGTTGGGCTGGTACAGAAATCACTGCCATAAAATTCCAACACAACATACAGCAGGTTCAGCATTCCCAAGACGGCCTTTATCTCGTTGTTGATATAAAACATTTTTTACATCAGTGGTATACATTTCTTAGCTTCTCTTTTGAAAAAACTGGTTTCTTTCATTATGTGCTGCATGTGTAAGTAAACCTGCTTTCTCTGTTAGTAATAACTGTGTCTAACTCATAAACTGTGATTGTTGACAATATCTTTGTGGGTTGTCTTCAGCTACTTGTGTTGTGCTTACATTACTTATGATCACTAACAAAGACAGTTTTGGTGAGTTTTACTTTGTTTCTGTCCACACTAAATGAAGTTACAATGGTCTTACACTTTTTTGTCTATAGAGTCTGGTGGCAAGCAATAGCAATTTAACTTACTAACTAAAATATGATTTATTGCAAACTATTTTTGATTTAATCTTTACCAAAGGCAAAGACAAATTAAATGAGCTTGTTTTAAAATAAGAACTTGAATTTTGTCACTCTCAAAACGTTACATAAATTACTCATTAAAGAGAGCAAACATACAGATTTAGAAGATTTGAAGAAATAATAGAATTTAACACTGGTAATAAACTATTTCTTCTGTGATTACAAGGTTAGAGCAAGGTTTCTCTTGCTATTGAAATGCAAAAATAGCCTGCAAAACAAAAGCCTGTAGTTTGAATGTGCAAATCTGGGATCAGAAAAACACCATTAGCGATGTCCTACAGTGAAGTCAGTGGAGTAATGGTGATTCGTGAGCAGCATGTGGCGTAAATGAGAGAGAAATATGCATTTGTCAATATAAAGAGCTCAGCGTTCATACAATGTCCTACTAAAGCTTAGGGTAATTTTACTTTTCAAACTCTGCCTTTTTAAACTCTCTGAGACGTTTTAGGAACTGCACTGATATGAATTTAAAAGAGACAATTACAACAAAGTGTTTTACTGCTGATGAATACAGGATGCAGTTAATGAGGCCAGTATTAAGACCAGTGTAAATGGGAATGGCATGGAAATTTGCCAACAAATTCAAGATGATCTACACACACTACTTCCCACTGTATTATTTGCAATCATTTGAATGCCCCTCAATTAGCAAAAGCATATGATGATTTCCTGTGTATTTCCATCATAGCCTAGGATGCACTGTGATTGGGTGCTTGGTGCTCCTTCAATATAATAAAGACCCTTGACAGGATGAGATGACTCAGGAAGTTGAAACCTCAAACATCAACTCCAGGATATCGAAGAAAGAGCGGTGCTCTCATC
>NW_023339740.1:23020354-23020484 GCF_004916995.1 Morone saxatilis | reverse complement strand
GCTTCCCAAAGACATATTCAATTGTATCAAACCTTGGCGCAAATCAATATTAAATAGGCTATTTATGAAAATCACTGTATGATGTAATTATTATGTAAAGATTATAAATACTAAACACCTGCTGACTGAC
>NW_023339740.1:23017978-23020333 GCF_004916995.1 Morone saxatilis | reverse complement strand
TGATATTCCTCATAATTTGGTCTGGTATACTATCACAAATAAACGATAATCTCCCTCATGCAGTTTATCTTCCCAGCACGTTTGTGTAATGCTTGGATCACCTTTTATCAAAACAGAAAAATTGTCTTAACAACAAAACAACAAAGAAGTGTTGTTAATGCTGTGACTGTCAGTAATGGCCCTTGCGCCAATGCCAGCGAGTGTTTTGAGACAAAAGGCAATGACCTATGGAGAAGATTCAGTCACACAACACATGGTCACGAGGAGAGGGAGTATGTGTATGTGTGTGTGTGTGTGTGTGTGTGTGTGTGCAGTTGGTGTAGCCACAGCAAATTAACCACTGCTGCCATTCGAGCAGATGTGACCTTTACCAACCCTTGTTGTTACACTCTGACAGCCTGTACATGCCTGCTGTAACGGTTCACTTACCAAGTGAACCAGGCTAGAGACTACCACTGACCATACAACTGTTGTAAAGCTGAGTGGGTGCAAAGGTCAGTGTGTTGTTTGCTGATAGCAGCTCTGCAATCACTCTGAACAAGGCCATATCACTCTATCGCTAAAGATTATACTCACAATAACAGATATCCCGACCTTCTGAAGCAATGGTGATTGTCAGATACGTATTTCATACAATCTCATGCTTTCAAAAATAAGCCAAGCAGCCTAAGCGGTGAGGGACGAAGCACTTAAATCCTTTAGTTAAGTAAAAGTGGCAAAACAACCATGTAAAAATAAGAAAAAGGCATGCAGTGGAAATTTGTTTGTTTTGAGTTAAGCAAAAGTATATAGTGGCAGCAAACAGGAGCCATTTATATTCTAATGGAGAGTTTAACCTATAACAATACACATTTTATAAGCAGATCATATATTTTATATATAAAAGCAGATTTTTTTTTTTTTATAGTATAATGTACCATAAATTTAAATATTTACAAATAGTAAATATTACTTACTTTCCAGTAGTTACTTTCCATGTCTGCACATGTGCACTGATGCAACAGAGAAAAAGAATACTTAAGTTTGCATGGAAAACAACCTGTGGAGAATCTGAACTGGGTAGAGCAAATCCATGTGCATACTGTGTTTCCAGCAAAGCAAAACCAATACCGCCACCTACTGGAAGTCCTCCGTCATTGTCAGCTATTAGGTGGCTGTTGAACAACCACAGGGCCTAACATGATTAGTCCCACAGTGGCTATGTTGAATACCACCTTAAAATTGGACTCATGTGGTGTTTGTTTTCGAGAAGGAAAGTCGAATGTGCCATTGATGTTTAAGCAGCAAGAACACTGTTGCTAGGCAACTACTAAATCATTGTTGTTTCTTCCTTTCTGTAGTTTTAGCATTAAAACCAATATAAAAACCCCAAAACTACATCCACAGCCATGTTTTAAAACCTGCCAGGCCCACACTAACCCAGACACCCGTTTTAAGGTTTAAACGTGTTATTTACTTACTTAAACGGATGTGAGAGTTTATCAAGGGAGGAGCACACTTGACTGATTTTAATTAGGGGGTCTCTCAGGTTGACATCCGGCCAAACAGCGAGTGACGTGCCATTACGTGCCAATTACCGTAAGCGACAGTAAAGTGGAGCAGTGAGTCACGTCAGGTACCGTAAATTCCACTGAAGTCACGCATTAAGGAACGACTTACAGAAGTAAAACTACTCGATCTGTGTTTTTCAATGCTTTTATTGCTTATGTTAGAGAATAAAATAGTGAAAATAGCACCATGTAGTCCCAATGCAAAGAAAATTATGTCTTTCTTCCCTAAAAGCAGCACTCCATACCCTGGTCAGAACAACATATACAGTAGCCTATTTAAAAAGCTGTAAATTAAATATATATATATATATATATATATATATATATATATATAAACACTGATCTGGCTATAATCCACACAAACACAACACTGAAGGTCACATGGTTGGGCCAAAAAGGGGAAACCCACTGCTGGCTTTGTAGTTAAGACATTGTTGTCTTACTCTGACCTCCTGCCTTCTCGGTTTATTTTACGTGTCACTAATAACAACATAATATTCCCCAGAATATGAACTTGTTCATGGTCCTCATTTGTCCAGTTCTTCATTAATCCTAATAGTTTTTTTAAAAGTTCCCTGTCAAAATGTTTGTAATCATGATCCGCCTGCAATTTTTGTATGAAACAAAAAAAAAAATAAAAAATACGACCTGAATGTGTAATCCGGTTGTTGTTAGCAGCCAGGATGGCAATGTAACACATCAAATTATGGTTGGTGGGAGGTGGTTGTGGCTCTGTGCCTTTTCAAATATCCATTGGGCCATCACTATATTACCACCTAGATATGTGTGTATCTCAATTGACATA